>NW_009598944.1:416-14247 GCF_000690535.1 Cariama cristata
ATCAGGTCTCCCCTCAGCCTCCTCTTCTCCAGGCTAAACATACAGGTACACACATCTGTTTTCGTAATGTTACTGACCATATTTCTTTATGGTTGTAGTTCTTGCAGTCAGAGAGTAAGATACTCTGCTGAAATCATGCTTCACAGAAAATTTAACCTCCTGTGTTCAACACACGCTCTTTGCAGAGGGATGGGCAAGAAAATCTCTGCGTCACTTCTGTCTGGATGTGTTATTACTCGGTTATTCATGGTGGAATTGACTTTGTGGTATACATCCCATATACATATTTTTCATCTGAGGGCACTCATAAATATATCTCTTTGAAGTTGTTAGTATCGTCAAATCTTACAGAATTCATACTGTTCCTTCAGTAACCCTGTAGCACATTTACGGAGGATTTTAAGCATACCAGGAGACGATGCTCACACCTGATTATAAGGGCCGTATTGACATTTAAAGCTGTACTGTGATTAGCCATTATTAAAGCATCTGTTTATCATTAGGCAGGATAAATGTGAATATAAAGTAGGAGTAGCGATTATAATTAGCAGTGCAGAAAGGCAGTGTCTGCACTTAACTTTTCCTGAGCTGCGTGGTCCTTGTTAGTACAGTTAGCTAGTACACAGCTGTATGTATAATTGGGGGATGTATATCAAAAACCATAAAATATATGTTCTATATTGTGTAATTATATTGATGATAAATATAATTATAAATAATGCTATATAAGTATATGCGTGTGCGTATATAGGTAATTTTTTTAATATATGTAAATACAGTTGTATGTATATAGAACTGGAGTTACCGGGGGTACCTTCAGGGGAATGTGGCTTGTTCGAGGTTCGTTCAGCAAGCCTCTGGTCCTGTGCTCCCGTGAAGATTACCAGCTGTGGAGATTTATTTTAACAAAACAATTTCTAGCAGCAATAAATGGATCTTCATTTTGCTCGAGAGGTACTAAATTACATTTACCATTTACCTAAGTGCATTAAGAGACTGAGTGAGAACATACCTAGCACAGACTGTGCAGCAGCGACTCTTTCTGGTCGTTGGGGATTGATATCAAATACGATGCAGTGCTTTGTAAAGCATCTGGGGATCAGAGGAGAATGAGTAAATGTTTGCCGCTTATCTGGCTCTGTGGTACCCGTGCGGACCTCCGAGATAGGCGGTATCTTTGCAGCTCTATCTGAACCCACAGCGGGAAGGAAAATCCACTGAGTACCTTCGTCGTTCACTGTGTACGTGAAAAATAAGAGTTAGCTGATGGTCATCAGTCACTGATTTAAGGCTTAATAACATATAGGCTCTAAATGCATCTGCTATTCGGAGGCCGTGCTCCTGAACACTGTGACAGACTCCCAGCAGGAGTTTGATCCTGGGTGCTGATCGAACGTGTCCATTAAAGATCCGCTGGCCAGGATTGAGACTGGGATGAAACCATTTCTTTTTCAGAGCTACTTGTTTGCATAAGGTGATGAATCTGTCAAAATACATTGGGAAGCAACAGGAGACAGAATTATTTCTAGGAAGGATGCCCTGTCCTTCAGAATTACATGAGACAACAGGAAAAAAAAGGTGAATTTAAGTATTTGCTATCTTCTGAGCTTACTCAGCTAGTGATGTCAGCTTAACAGTCATGCCTTTGCTACAAGGACTATATTAAAGAAATACAGGTGAAAACTTTCATTTTACTCTAACGGATAGCTGTACTTTGGAAACAATACTTTTGATGAATGAATAAGATGTGTTCATGGTGCATGTGGTACATGTTCATGCTAGGGCACTGGGATGCTGTTAGATATTTTAGTCCAAACAAAAAAAATTTATAAACTCTTACTTCATTCATTATTTTCACGTTCACTACATCTTTTGTAAAAATACTCAAGTTATCGGTGTTTTTGACAGTCATGACCAAACGAGTTACCTTTTTGCCTTGTGTGGTAATCATACATTACATTGAATACAAACCATCCTGAAATGGCCAGGCAGGCTGAAATCCCTTACATTTTTTCACCTGGATAGAAAGCACTTACTTTACAAGATCATTTTTGCCTGCTCTCAGTGAATTTACTAGGATTTTACTGAGATTTTAGTGACTTGATACCAACCCTTGTCATCATCAGCCAGTACAGCAGGAGATCATCCTTTTCAGTGAGTGCTCCCCCCAGCACCCTGTTGAATAATATTAATTTCTGCCTCTAGGATAGAGCTCATCTAAAAATCATATAAACCCCCTATTTTGCAGAAGACAGTGAAAAAACAGAAAAATAGAGTTCCCCTTCATATTAGGTGTCTCTTCCACTCTGAACAGAGTGAAAGACTAATTTTTTTTAAACAGAAATCTCTCATACTAAAGCCATCAGTCATTCTTTCCCATCAGTTTGATTATAAAACTAAAAATGCTTCTCAAAAAGGAGATTCTGCCTTGAAACTGAGAAGAGGCTTTAAATGAGGCAACGTGTTCACTTAGATCTGCAATGCGATTTGCGAAGAAAAATCTGAATTTGCACTTTGAAGGTTTTACATCCTGCAGATTCAGTTAGAGGTAAAACCGGACTGACCAGGGTGTTTGTGAACTAAAGGAAAGTAATTTCTTGGATTTTTATTGGTAAGAACATTTGTAAATATTTTGCTGCAAGTCTTTTTGCTCCTTTGTGTTTCCTGTAGTGAAATGCGACACAGGGATGAAATTTATTGCAATTACTCTCTGGGAAAAAAAATATTAATACGAGTGCAGAGGTCTTTAGAGTAGTTTTGTTTAATTAAACTGTTTCTCTAAGGAGAAGCTCTATTATAAACTGTCTGTATGCAAGCATTTATAGTTACTGCAAATGGCTAAGCCACATCCGAGATGAAAATCTGGACCATTTGGGGTTCTGTGTATCCAATTCACGTGATCCTGGGGGTTTTGAGCATCTGTATTTTATGCAGCGGTAATTTATTCTGCTTGTTTTTACAACGGGGCTTTGCTTCTGAAGTCTGTGATGTAGCATATGGTGTGTAACATTGAAGTCTTGAAATTTATCAGAGACCTGAAAACTAAAATTTGAAAAAAATTACTCAAAACCTCCAGAATCAGGAGGTGTTCAATTATTAGGATATAACGGGACTCAGTTCTGGAAAATCTCTCGAGGTCAAGGAGAAATTTGTCATCTACTTCAGGAGTAACATTAACCTTAATGAATTTTGCTGTCTGCCAGACAGGATAAATTTCCCTGAATCACTCGATATCATAAGCAATGATGTCTCCCAGGTGATGATGAACTGACCCCCAGTTTCTTGCTTGCTTTCAGCCTGCATTGGTTTCTTCTCATCTCACAATTGCTTTTAGGTGATCTTCCCAAAAACCCGTGTACTCCAGCTAAAATTGACGATATTTCAGATCATTTCAGTGCATGCTTAGTCCATCGTCCAGCAGATGAGTTTTATGTTACTGTTTTGAAGTGTGTACCCATTTTCATGCTTTCTCATGTATGAATTCATTTTCCTCTGCAGTTCACAACAGATTTTTCAAATTTTGACATTTTGCTAATTACATTTTCCCCTTGTCTTGTTTTTTTTCCAGCTCTCGTAAATGTGAAACTTTGGGCTATTGATCGGCAATGTTTTCAAACAATAATGATGAGGACAGGCCTCATCAAGCATACTGAGTATATGGAATTTTTAAAAAGGTATGACACTTGTTTATTTTATCAAAAAATACAGTGAAACTGCCGTCCTCATCTTTTGCCTTTTTTTGTGAGTGCAGTATTTGATTTGTTTCCTTCTCATCTCTCTTTTTTTTTTTTTTAATTTGATGTTTAACCATCTGTAAGCCGTATCCTCCAGCCAACAGGAGGGCGAGCCCCAGGTGGAGTCTTGCTGAGGTTTAGTTTCATTCCCGTTGTGAGTTATTCATTGACAAAGAGCCACGCAGCCGAGGTGTAAGAGAAGAAGCTTAAATGTGAGTCATTTGAACCATATCTTATCAAAGAGAATACCCATTTTATAAAAAAAACACCTTCCGTAGGGAAAAATCTGGTTTATAATCTGTTGTGGAAAGAAGCAAGTCCATTCAAAGTGTGCTTCTGGAAGTAAAATGCAAGTTTCTAGAGGAGCAAAAACTTTAGGTTGCTGTAAAATACAGGTGAGATGTATAACAAGAAGGACATAAAGCCAAGTCTTTCACTCCTTAAGTTTGACTCTCTCAGACTTTGCTCCTGCCATCTCAAACTTGAACAACCCCTCCATACCAAAGCCATGTCTAATAACCCAGTAATTCAAGTGTGCCACAGCAGTGCAGGAACCGGCTGTGTTTCATCTTAGCAGAATAATCCCAAATAGAAGCATAAAGTCACCGAGTTCTAGAGAAAAAAATCACCCTGGTCAATGTGATGCTGTAAGTAAACCCATCATCACTAAAATGTTACCACACCAGGCTTGTCCCAGATCTAAACATTCCCTGCTGCATCATTTCCCGCACCCCCTGAGCTGACAACGCTTTGCTGTGCAGAAGCAGTGCGAGAGGTAAAATTATAGCTGAGGGATGATTTCTCTTGATGGTGGATGGGAATGTGATCAAAATCCTTCAGATTTGGGCTGCTTTTCACCTCTCTCCAGGGGGAAGCTGTGCTTGATTTCTTTCTTATTTTGGATGCGGCTAATTTTTAATATAGGGAAATGTTTTAGCAATTATTGCTTCACTTCCAGAAGTTGCTTCTTTTTCCCCAGGAGAAGTTTTTGGGGAAAAGCGCTATTGTAAGATCTGGAAGATCTTACAGTTTGCAAACTAGTGACCTGAGCAATGATACACTCCCTTAAAAAGGATGTTTTGGAGGAAAAATTCACCCCATGCAGCCATATCAGGTGACAGATAACAGGTCTCCCTAATATGAGCATACTGATTTTTACCCTACCATGTCATGTGCTCGATCTGCTTTTGTGTCTGACCTGCCTTTTATGTGTTTCCAAACGTAAGACTTCTAAAATTGGAAAAACATGCACAGTACATTCATTTGGATATTCAGTAACATAAACTTAAGGAGTAGCCTGTATTCGTTCAGCTTTAAATTCGTTTTTCTCCAGTTAGTATTGCAGGAACAAGGGACTTAGAAAAATACAATAGTAATAGTAATATTATTTAGTGTATACAATATAGAAAAAATAGATATAGAAAAAATAATGTACAAATATATATATACTAACTAAATCTCTGTGGTGATGGTCAGGGAGTCACGAAATTTGGCTGTCCCACAGGGTGACCACAGTCCTGTGGTCTCCAGGCAAGGCTTTAGCGACAGGGCAGGGCAAGTGGAGCCAGGAAGGTGATGGTGTGGGACCGGTACCCCAGGCATGAGTGTGGCTGTACCGCAGCTCAGCCAGGACCACAGTGAGGAATGAATTAAAGCTGGGGCACCGTTAGCTGCTTAGATCTGGGAGCAGATCTGCCCAACTCACTACATGGGTTCTTGGCTGGGTTGACATCCCACCTCCTGGCCTCTCCTTGTTGCCTGGAGTTTCACCTATGATTGTTTTCAGTCATGAATAAAAATAATAATAATACTAAAATAATGAAACTAAAATAATTGGCCAGGCAGCATGGCCTGTGATGAGGACAAGGTGTTTACCTGGAGAGGACCAGGAGGTCCATGGAGAGGTTCTGCTGCTAAGAGATGACATGAAAGTGTAGTCATGGAAGTTTAGCTTTTTCCAGGTGTCTCAGTTTATGATTATTAACAAGCAAACTCAGGAGAGAAAACAAAACCTGTTACCATACTGAAAGGGTTTAAAAAAATCATAAACTCAAATGTTACCAGGCATTGACTTTTCTTGTGTGCTGGTGAATGAAACCAAAAAATGAATGTAAGATCAGTTCTGGGGGTTAGAGCCTCTGGCTGTCTTTCAAAGCAGAAACTATGCACATATTAAGCTCTTGAGCTTCGAGCTTTCAAAGAGATTTTCTAGAAGATTGTCAAGATTAGTTTGGATGCAGATTCCACAGAGCCTACCTAGCTTTAATTTTAAAGCAAATAGCGTGAGGAAGAAACCGAGAAGCGTTTTCTCACACAGTGTCTGAGCTTCTTGGATGCAGCTTATTACAGTGTGTCAAACTGCGTATTAATGCTCGTTAGAAAGGCCTACGGCAAGCAAATATTTTTTTCTTTAAATCTTACAGTTTGAATTAAGAAAAGATTTCTTTCTACAGAACAATTGTAGCATGGGGCAGATAGATAGCTGTAGGAGGGTCATTACAAAATAGTATCTACCCATCGTGTCTTCTAGTTATGCTCTGTACATGAATAGTGATCTCAAACTCAACATCAATTCCATTTATTACATTAAATGCTCATTTTTAAGGATGCTTTCCTTCTAAATCTTTTTAAGGAAAAAGTAGGTGAAATCTTGAAAACACGGAGTATGTCAATTGTTGACCTTCTTCTGTATTCTTCTTTTTTTTTTACTTTCCTAATTAATAAGCGAATGAAAACGCTGTTGTTAAGAAATCAAACAGAATAGAAACAAAGGTTCAGTGTTACCTGTTCACAGAAAAGTCAGTGGGGATGGAAAGCGTTACTTTCTGCATGCAGTGCTCTAAAAAAGTTGCCCTGTCTGATCTTGTCATTAGTCACAATAACGTATTAGTCATTCTCTTCAATAACGTATTTTCACCTATGAACAAAATACAATAGAAATGCAGCTTTTGGGGGTGAAATGAGAGTATTCATATCTCCGCGTTCATCTTGTTGAAAATAGGCACAGCCTGAGCACTGGTGTCACCAGCACTCCTTGTCGTCATTGTATGAAATATTACCCCTTCCGCCCGTGTTACGGTTTTACTGTATTTTTTCACAGAAGGAACATAATGATGACACAGGTCACCTACTATTTTCTTAGTTTCACCCTTGTCCAAAGCATATATAGTCCAGTCCTTTCTTCTGAACGCCCTAAGAGTACCATAAAAAGTACATTTTCTGGTCAAGAAATCCAGATCCACTTTGCCAATAGATCCTAGGCCAGAAGGCTGCCTCCTGGTTTGCTCCAAGGAGTATGTAGTTTTCATGGCCTTATAAAACTTGAAATAACTTTTCTGACTTAATTCAACTGCAAGATACTAGAGTAAGAAGCAAGTGAACATCCTGCGGTTTATAGTATTTATGAGGAACCGGTCTGTGTATCCTTTTCTGTTGCTTGTAAAGTCAACGGATGATCCTTGAAGTGATCAAAAGGTGGCCTAATTCCCTAGCAGCCCCTGCTTCAAGTAAGAGGTGGAAAATCCAGACTGTTTTTTGATCCCTGCGTATATGCTGGATGATAAATCATAGCAATGATTCCCTTTGAAACACAAATTTTTGGTAGCTCATTATGTGGCTAAATCGATGCTAGATCAAGCTAGTTTGTAGTGCAGCTAACAGGAAAAAGTTACAATATTGTGCTGTAGATGTAGTAACTCCTTATGTTTTTTTACTGAACATTTCTTTAGTTTTTACCCAACTTAGTGCTTTCTATATATCATTGAATATATTTGCCCACATACAAGCAAGAAAGAGCATCATTGTGCAGTGGAGGTTACAACCATGCTAAAATCAACTGTACGTCTCACTGCAGTGTTCATTGTTACAACGTTAGAATGATTTACTTCTCAAGCCAGTGTTAAAAATAATTTCATTTGAGGAGGATCAGAGTATTTCAGTTAAGGAAACAGCTATTTATGAAAGAAATTTGTCAAGGAAATAAAAGATGGGGAAAAAGCCTTATGCTGTGGCAAGTATAATGATTTCCTGCTAAATCATAAAAGTTTAAAGACCAGAATGCCTTGAAAGAGTAAATACTGTATTTTTTACAAATAAACCTTCCTAAATGTCCCATAAAAAGAGGCCTCATGTTCCGGTCCACCGTGTAAACTCTGATTCATCCAAGACCCTGGAACAGATCAGGAGAACAAATGATGAATACTCTGTGTCGCCTCGGAGGCAGGATCTAGCTTTAGAAGTAGAAACCTAGAGGAAGTTCACACATATACACACAGTCTTGAATCTTATAAATAAAAATTCAGTAGTGCTAATCGAAAGACAAAGTTTCTTGTTAGCCCAAGCTTTTAACTCAATGTCAGAAACTTTCATCTGACTGAAGAAATGCCCGCTCTTCAGCCTTTACCATTTTGTCCTGGTGTTCTGGCTTCATCTTGAGTCTCGTTGACAAGTTTTATCTGATTCCAGATTGGCTTAAGTTGTGATCTGGGCAGACATGGCAGAAGTGAGCTGGCTGTGTCTAGGAAATGGAAGTTTATGCACTCATGGCTTAACAGCATGTGGAATTAAGCTGGTAAAGTTTTTTGTGTGTAGCCACGTATTTAATTGTGGTGATATGTACTGGAGTTGGTCAATGTGAGTAGCATGATGATTATGGAGTGAAGGTTTTGCATTTCATGTGAGTTGTTTGTCAGTGAGAGGAAAGCAAATACAAAAATACGTAAAGCTTTATTAAATGACTGTGTCTTTGAAAGATTGCCTGCGGTTTTGTATGAAATGTTTCCCAAAGTGCATCTTAGGGTGAAATTGTACTGGATAGAAGTGGGAGAGAAATTAAGAGAGTGAGGCAAAGAGAGGAGAGACTTTGGAAAAAGGGAGTTGGAGACTAATGTAGAGTTGGTGAAGTATGTATGTTAAGATTGTTTCAGCTGACTAAATCTGCAAAACAGGTTTTGGCTTAAAGACGACAACTTTTGTGGAGCACTGGAACGTAGACAAAGCGAACAGAGGCGGTAGCATAGAGAGAAGAAAAGGGACATTATTTCTATGAGGCAAATAAATGCATCTATTCTTAATGCAAAGCTAACTGAAGAACAGATGAGCTGATTCAAACTAGGAGCCCATCTAGACCGACATCCTTTTCATCCCAAGATGTTGCTCAAGGCCCAAATGGAGAGGCCCATCCCCACTAGGATGGGTGTGCAGTCCAAGACTTTGAAGACCAAGAGCGTCATCTTGAAGGGTGTTCACAACCACAAGATCTGTCCATCACCCACCTTTAGGATGTCCAGATTTTCAAAGACAGTCCAAGGAGTGTGTCTAGGGGGAACAAGCTGGACTGTTAGTCGTGGTCAGGTTCTGTCTGATCTCAGAGGCAACCAACAATTCTGTCAAGTTAGCCGGCTTTTACTTTCACTGGTGCTGTCCAGGCTGACGAACACCAGATCAAACATGCGATCCATGAACTGTGCTATTGATATGATGATAAGAAGACTTATGTCCAGATTAGATCTGCTGGGTGGAGCCAGGAAGGCTGGAAACATTTAAACACCATCTCCCAAGAGCTGTAGGTGAGATGACAAAACTTGAAAATCACCTCACCTTCTTCTACCGCACTCCATACTGACCATAATAAGAAGCCCAGGAAAAAGTAAATCCAGGGAGACGTAATAGATACATAATTTGGCTGCTGTGCAGCTGACCTGCCTTTCTGACTCCTGTCTGTGGAAAGCTCAAAATCCATTCTTTCCTCTGAAACAATCACATGTGACATTTTTCAGCCCTCTCTTTCCTAGTAGCATAGCTCAAGCGAGGCAGACCATATGCCACCCACGATTTTACTCCAATTTGCAGAGCTGTTAAGTAGTAGCTTCCTTTCTCTCTGAAGATGCACTGTTCCTTCTTTTGTCTCACGCTGCGTGAACCCCACAGGTCTGCTAAGAGGGGGAAGATTGAATGATCTGCGTTAGAGTACATTTATTACATGGCAATTTTAGCTGGAAAGCGTAAGTGGACAGAGTCTTTCCACATGACAAGAAGGGCTGGCTGTGAAGAGGGCACCTGGAAACAATGGAGACTCTTTCAGAGCAGACGTCCACCTACTTCATTCTTGAGTGAGGTCTACAGCCACCTTGAGTGCACAGCAAGAGTTAATATCATCCCGTTTTCATAATTGTGAGCAAAAGGATAGGCAAGAGGGACTATCAAGCAGGCAGAAAATCAACTCAACTTTGCGCATAATTAGTGCAGGATGGTTTAATGGTGTTATAGGACTCCTCACTGATCCTCGAAGAATGAATTCATACTTGTGTGCAACAAATAAAAAAAATTCTATATACTATCCCTTTCAGTTCTTTCTTTTTTTTAAGATGAGATGGAAGTACAGGTTAGCCCTTGACTCTCTGAAGGTCATGTTAAACTCATCGTGTCATGGGGAGCCAAGCTGAGTTATACCTGGACCTTTAGTGAGGAAGGCTAAGATGACTTGAGAGGGTTTGCAAGACTGAGCTTTAGTCTTCTAAAGTCTGGTTGGATAAATCATGTGTTCAATCTTCTGCGTTTTGGTTAGATAAATCACATGTTACAGCTAGCTTAGGGAAAAATAGACATTTTAGAAAGCTATGCACGCCACTTCGGGCTTTGTGTTTTCTCAGCTTGGATTTCTCACTGTTAACGACAAACTGGAGGGCACAGAGAGCTACATCCCAGGTTGTAAATTCATGCAAAGTGCTGCGGATCTGTGCGTGTATCAACAGAGCGCCATTAATGGGCTGCCAAGGATCACCGAGCCCCCCTGTCCCGAGTAAAAGCAAAAGGGAGCAACAGTGGTTTGGAGACGGGCAGTCGGACGAGGTGGACACAGCGGGGAAGAGCATTAATGAGTTGCCGCAGCAGGGAAGGACAGTAGCAACCTCCGGGATGGAAACTGGAGTGTAAATAAGATTTCAGGAAGCAAACTACGGGTGGTCTAAAGGTAGAAAGAAGGAAAAGGCTGTTATATTTCCTTGGGCAGGAGTGGGAAGGATTCAGGGGTGGCTTTATGTGAGAAGCTGAGTGTGAGGCTGCAGATGGTGACGGTACCCAAGGTGCCCACAGGAGCTCTTAGGAAGTCCTTGCACCTCCTGGGCTCATGCATAAAATATAAAGACTGACTTAGATACAGGTGTTGTGGTATTTCAGTAGCCCTGCAGGGAAAAAAAGCCGTGTTTTGGCTTTGGCAATTGCACAAAACCTTGTCTGTCTGGTCTGTTTGTTTTTTACCACATTGTGACTGAGGATATCTCGAAGGAAGTTTCTGTTTGCAGGCAGCTGAGCGCGAGGTGGGGAGGTGGTTTCACCGCGCCGCGGTGCACAGGCAGGCACTGAAGCAGAACTGAAGTGATGCGCCACGGTATCAAACTGTCAATTTTCTTCTGCCCTTTACCAAGAAAAATAGTCTTTCTCATCTCTCAGTGGAGAGAAGGCCAGGTCAAGAGTTTTTAAAAATACTTTTTGTAATGAATTATTTCAGTAGCCACAATCTGCCTATATAATCCCTTGTGAATGCTATTAATGCAGAATCATAGAATAATGATTCTATGATATTAAGGGACTGGGGCAGATATTTTTTAAGTAATAGGAGTTTAATATTGACCAAACGTTTTAATCTAAGGAAAATCTTTATTGGAGGCAATGCACCACAAGGAACGGGGAGAAGTGAGAGGATGGCAAAAGTCTCGTGTTCCTGTTGATTCAGAGGATGAGGAAGGGGAAGGAATACTTGCTTTTTTTTTTTTTTACTTGGGAGCATTTCAATCAAGGCAGCTGCAGTAACCGGATTAAGGGGCTTGAAGAGAGCAGCCTCTGGACTGCCTTGAAGATGGCATTGGTCTTGGTGTCAGCTCTATTTGAAATGTGGATTAATACAAATGGGAACAAGTCTGTATCTCATTTTTGTGTAATTGAATCTTAGAATAATAGACTCATAGGATGGTTTGAGTTGGAAGGGGTCTTTGAAGATCATCTAATCCAGCCCCACCTGCCATGGGCAGGGACACCTCCCACCAGACCAGGTTGCTCACAGCCCCATCCAACCTGGCCTTGAACACTTCCAGGGATGGGGCAGCCACAGCTTCTCTGGGCAACCTCTGCCACCGCCTCACCACCCTCATTGTAGAACATTTCTTCCTTCTGTCCAGTCTAAACCTACCCTCTTTACACAGACCTATTCCTTTGCACACCAAAGGGGGAATCGCAGCGAGTCTCGATGGGGCGTGTGATTTCCCTTTTGCCACTGCTGCCAATCTGCAATTTGGCAGTAAATAATTTACCCAAGGCAGGTGACAGACGGTGACTTTGCTCCTAATGTCCATCCATAGGGCAATTTAGGGCTTTGCAGAAATGATGAATTGATATGTCTAGTGGGAAACAGCCAGTTGCAGGGACGATAGGATGCAGAAACGGAAGCTGTGGGCTGTGCGACAGAGGCCACAGGTGGTAGCGGTAATAAGACGTCTGCAGATGGTGAGGATTTTGAAGCGTTTGACTTTCTTTGCCCAGTTTTTTTTTTCATTCAACTTGAAGTTTTCTTGGTGAGGTAAAATCTAATTTCCTAGTAGGATTGCTGTGCTGCATGAGATAACGTCTTTACATTTCAAAGGAGAACAAAGCCACATACCTCCTTTTTCGCCGCATTGTGACTCTATCAGTAAGGAAAAACACCTTCAAAGATGCACTCATGATCTGAATAGGCACAAAATCTTATTTTGGTTTAAATCGCTGCCTTCTCCTTTTAGATTACTCTGTTGTAGTGGCTCCAAGTCAACATCATCCAGGTAAAACCTGTTCTGCAGGTCCACCCTTAGCCATTTGGGCTCTTCAAGCTGATTTGCATAGAAAGAAAAGAGAAAAACAATTCCTTCCTCACTAAATGTTAAAACGTAATAGCAATGAAGCTTTGTAACCTTGCATAGATTGAAGGAAGGAAAGATCATGCATAAAGACTCACTGTTGCAGGGGTAAAACACAACAACAAAAGAATTCAGCTGAGTCAGCAATCCTGCCATTTAAGTTGGAAGAGAAATTCTTTTTTTTTTAATGAGCAGGAAAAATCAAGCAGCAGTTGAAAACTAAAGAAATTTCATGATTCAGATCAGTCAAAATACCCTTACTCGTTATATGGCGAGTCTCACGACGCAGGTGCTCTCAGGAAGATCAATGGAGTGTCTCATTCTTTAGTGTAAGAAAAAATTAAATTTGAAACACTGTCCAACAGCATCTCCAAACTGATTTTGGTGCAGTTTTCCCAGAGGTAAATGCATGGCTGTGCTGTGCTTCTCTTTTGTAAAACTTGCTGAAGATAACCAGCCTAGGAGCCGTGGGAAGCAAACTGGCAAAGGGGTCGGTGTCTGCGGGGAAGGCAGCGATGGCGAAAAACTGAAGTCAAACCAGAATAAGGCCGCGACTGTCAATGTACATCTGTTCTGTACGATCAGTTAAAAGAAGAGCTTTTCTTGGTGGTGTTCTGTACATCTTCTTGCAGGGTTATATGAAGGCTAGAGCTCTAGGGATGCTTGTATTTCTGGAGTGATTTAGCCCCCTGCTTTAGTAGAGCTGCTGATTAATCAATAAGGCGAGGTGTCGTCAGGAATTAAATCTTGGACTTTTTCTCTTGGTTCTTAGCCTTTAAAAATAATGATGTTTACTTTTTAATTTCCAAATCCCATTTTCTGTTTTATTAGGGTGAATACTGTCTTTTTTATTTGTCATTGGTTATCATTTCTTCCCATGATGAGAATCACATTTTACTTTTCAACACCTGTAGAGTGTGATCTCAGGTACAGATCAATCAACAGGACATTATTACTGGTAAACCAAGTGTTAGGGTGGTTTTATCCTGATACAAACGGGACCAGAATCTGGTCCTGTGTTGTCTCAGTGGTGCTTCAGAGCCATCGGGGATGGTTACATCCAACATCCAGCCTGTTTGGAGAAAGAAAACTCTTGTCAGTAATTTTGCATTAGGTCAAAACCAATCCTGGCTCTCTGCCTAACTATTTGTTGCTGTCGTGATTTGGAGGACAGCGGCTTTCTGAGCTCCAGAGCAAACCAGGCTGAGAAAC
>NW_009598945.1:0-214 GCF_000690535.1 Cariama cristata
ATTTTATATTCATTTAATAAGTGTGTATATATATACTTATTTGCACGCATATACGTACATAGCCATAAGAACCAGAGGTAATGCCATGTGTAGGGCCAATCTGACCACTGTAAAGAAGTGCGGGAATATATAGCTGTAACTCCCAGGATTATCTTTTCCTTGGTGTTTTACACAATATGAAGCTGGGAGGAAACATCTACCCTTCCACCTTTAG
>NW_009598945.1:278-22562 GCF_000690535.1 Cariama cristata
CAAAATAGCGAGTTGTTTCATCACGTTTATTTCGACATCCAAGTGAGACAGAGACGGAAGACTGGAAGTCTTTGCTCTTGTCTTGTAAGTGATCAGAACATTGCATTGAGTAGAAAGATACTTTCCTATTTTTTTCTAACTAATATACAATCTAAAAAATAATTAACAAACAAGAAAAGTAAGAAGAGATTTTCTAATTATATGTATTTATTTTGAAAAAAAACACCCTGTTTTTTCCACAGGCAGAGATAAACTAGAATAGAAAAAGAGTGATTACTACTATAGTAGCAGAAATAGCACTACTTGAGAATCTTTTAATTTTTTATTAAAAAAAAAAGTAAAACTATTGTATACAGTATTTCAGTATTACATTTTAATATCATTTGCTGATGAACAAGAAATATATCCTTGCTTGGATAAGCTGAAGATGAAATATTAATTTTGTTTCCTGGTTATTGGTTATTTATAATTTATGTTGTGAGGAAAGAGCAGCAATCATGGATGAGTACTGCCACTTGCCTAATGTCTGTGGTTCAGGAAAGACCTATTAAATGAATAAATTACAACTTCCTGCTCTGAAAGTTCACTGGAAACAATTCTGTATGGTATTAAATTTCTAACATGTAGTCTTTTCATAAATGAAATTTTTTCTTAAAAGTAAAATGTATTTCAATAAGGCTGGCACCAAGTACAAGCTTATTACATGATGTTCTGCTGAGCTAAACTTGCCCTTTACTTCAGAGGGTAATTGTAGCAAGCTGTATGGACTGATTGCCCCCACCCTCTGCCAAACTAAAAATTCAGGGGTAGAATTTTGTACGTTCAGTGAGTAACTCCTAAAGTTTTCCTTTTGTAGTTTGTTATGTGTTTTCCTGACAAAAGCTTACCAAGAGTCTTGAGAATTGTAACTCTTAACTTGAGATTTTTGATTGACTCTAAATCCTAAAATTGAATTTCTTGTGCAAAAATATACCTGTAACTCTCTGGCTATTGTGAATAAAATGTATGAAGTTTTATCTTCACAGAAACAATACAAGAAAGACTTGGAAACTGAAATTAAAGGGAAGGGCATGCAAGTTGGTCCAGATACTCCTGAGATAAGACGAGTGAAGAAAGCTTCTGAAATTGCAAGCATGGTCAGTACCATACCTGGTGCAAGCTTTCCATTTGACAGAATGCAACAAATTATTGTCATTGAGAATTCCAGGTGCCGACCAATCTAGGCAGTAGCAATACCACAAATTTCACCAAATACCTAATCTGTTGAGCTGTATAGAGTCTAAAAGTTGCATAATTAGCATATGGGGGGAAAGTTAAGACTCCTCAGAACTTTGACATTTCCATCACCTTTTGCAGGTTGTGCTTGTTCCTCATGAACCATGCCTGGCCTGGCTGTGTTCAGTAGCTGTGGACTCTACTGGTTTTAGGTCTAAATAGCTGCTTGTTTAGTTAGGACCAAATGATAAACAGAGTTAGAGGGATGCTAAAGCCTCATGACCCCGTCTTGCAAAGCACGGCTGAGGGAGAAAGTCTCGTCTACATGTGTCTGTGATTGTGGCTGTCAAAGCTGCAAAGACAGGTAGATGTGAAAGGCCACATCAGATTTGAAGTAAGCAGTCTGTTAAAAGAATTTTTTAACTGGTCAGCAGCTACAGCATAGGTGTCTCGTAGATAGATCCTACAAAAGTAGTCCCGTTGAATCAAAAGTTATCTGGTGTTTTAAGAATGCTGCTCAGTGGAACCGCACAGTAGGAACAATTTAAGAATTTGGCTGTCAGACGTATTTCCAATGCTGTTCTTTTCAGAAAGAATACAAGAAAGACTTGGAGAACGAAATTAAGGGAAAGGGAATGGGAGTGGGCATGGATACCCCTGATATACAACGAGCCAAAAAAGCTTCTGAAATTGTAAGCCAGGTGGGTAGAGAATGAATCTCTTAAGATTACTTTGGAAATAAACCACAATGAGATGTTAAAAGCATAAAATCTTCTCAAACATACTTGGGCTAAAGGGAATAAGCAGTGCACAATAAAAACATTAAATTAAAGAAACTGAAGAATTTATTTTAAAGTCTGACCAGTACTGTCAGAATAGCTTTGAAGACAGCATGTACAAATAACTGTAGAATGTGTTATGGGTTTTTTCCTTCTTTTTTCCTCAGAAAGAATATAAAAAGGATCTGGAGACTGAAATTAGAGGAAAAGGGATGCAAGTTGGCCCATATACTCCTGAAATACAACGGGTCAAAAGGGCTTCAGAAATAGCAAGCAAGGTAGGCATAGTTCAAAGGCTGAATGCTTTAATTCTCTGTAACAGAGTGCTTGACGTACGTTGTTCAAAATACTTCTTCTCTAGCTCTGTAGAGGCTTTCATACCTATATTAAATTAATTTACATGTAGTAAGAGTTCTTACTGCCTGATCCTTATTTGTATTTAGGCGGGTCACGCCATGTAAATGGAATTTAATTGTTTACACTTACTTGCAGGTCTTTTTACATTACCTAATGAGAAGGTTACATATATCCTGACAGTGAAGGGAAAATATATCATACATTTGAGAATATATTTTATATATATATTATATATTTTCAGTGTGGGACACAGTGTCAGATGTTCCACACAGACAATGATAACAATATGATGGAGGAGAGAGGTAGAAATAAATACTGTACAAGGATGTTGATGCTCATCAGCAGTAAGCAGCTTTTGTTGCAATTTGGATATTCTGAGGCCAAGAAAGCAGGAAATAGACATTTTAAAATTGTTTTTCAGAAAATGTACAAAGATGAAGCAGAGAAGATGCTCTGTAACTATTCTGCTGTGCCAGACACACCAGAGATGGAGAGGATAAAAAGTACTCAGAAAAACATCAGTTCAGTGAGTAATAGTGCTTCTCTCTTCACTTGCAACTTTTCAGATATTTTTCAGTTTAAATAGGCTCTCTTGTGCCACAGCATGAAATAGGGAACTTATGAGTAAATGTCCATTGAACCATTTGCATAATTTTCCTGGCAAAAGCTGTATCACTCATTTCTTTCAGTAAAAAGTATACCCAGCTCTTCTAGGTGTGACACTGTTATTTTGAATTGCTAAACCACTTATACCACCTTGCCAAGCCACAGTTATTTTTAAATTAAGATTTTTTTTTTTTTTTTCTTTTTCCATCAAGCCCCAGGAAGCACTTTATTGAAAAGGACAAAAAAATCTAAGGCTTGTTACTGTGCATATAAGACTTTTCATCTGTTTCCTATCATATGTACAGAACATCAAGATTTGGGTATAAAATCAGAACAGATCAGGCTTCATAAATATGTATGTCTAATGATTTTATGTTATACTGGATATATTTTTTAATTTTATGCTAGATTTAAGTTTCAGTTTATCCCTAAATATAAATTATGATCTTAGATTTCTAAAATTGCCCAGTTTGGGATGCATTCAGTTCCATTTTCTTTTTGGGCCCATTAATTCTGCTGTTTGTAGTCTTGGCTTTTCTTGTAATATAACAGAGAAGAGGAGTAAATATAGCCTCCGGAACCAAAGGCTGTCCAGTTAGTGTCTGTATTTTATGGCAGACTAAGTAATACTAGTAAATCCAGTGATTTGAGAGAAAGGAATATAAGTTACTTAAATATTTTAGTATAATCTGACACAGGTGTTGATCTTTAACTTAGAGATATTCTCAGCTTCTCCAACTCTGCACAAGTACAAGGCCAGTTAGTTCCTCTCAGAGGTGTTTACCTGCAGCTATCCTGTATCACTGCGTCTTCACTACGGGAGTAATAGCCTGTGGAGAGAGGAGAGAAGAAAAGTCTCTGAGGCTGCTCGAGGCACTGGTTTCTCCTGTAATGTCTTGCAGCCATTACTTGCTCCTTTTCTTCCTTCAGATGAACGCAGCTGAAAGCTACGTCTTCCTAATAGAAGCTGTTGACAGGCCCACTGGCCCCAATTTTGTTTCTTGTAGTCTGTTGCCTCTTGGTTTCAAATGGTGCTCTGCTGCACGGTGTGATGGTCATTAGCACCGTATCTCATGTCACTGGCATCCTAACATGCTACATGGAAACTCCATTTAACAGAGGGGATCCAAGCTGGCCTCTACTGATCTGCTTTCTTCCCTGCTCCAGTGTTTGATAGCTTTTCATGAAGTCCTCAAATAGGTCAGCGAGTCTGGCAGTGTAGACTCACTAACAGTTAGATACCAGGCATATAATAATCTTCCACTACTTGATTAAGCCTTGAGAAGCCTCTGATGCATCTGAACCCCTTGCAGCCCTGTAGGCCAGTCTGAGCTTTCAGTGCCAAGGCTGACAATTATCCTCTTTGTTAGTGCACTAGATAATATGAAATAAAAATATTTTATCTTTGAGGTGATTTGTATTTGCTTTATTTTATGATCATCTTTTTTCTATTTCTCAACTGGATCCTCCAGATGTAGCAAAGCAGTTTATAGCTGCAGTTGAATTATCATTTTTTTTTCTTTCTTTATATTTTAATCTTTCAGCATTCTGTGCAACTTAGATTGTATAGGTAAGTTACTTTTTACTAAGTTAAGATATAGCTGGGAGCAGCCCCAATTTAAAAAAATTAATGACCACTAATAGGCTACTGATTTTTGGATTTCGTCTCAAGTATTTTCCTGCCTTAAGGGGCAAAAAAAGTGTCTACCTCTGCAGATAAGATCAGCGCTGCTTTCAGCTCACTAGCTCATTTGGCAGATGATTTACAATAGGATATTTACTGCACGGTCATCTCTCTCATAGGAAAATTGCAGGCTCCGACACTTTTTACCACTCCCTCCTTGGTAGGGGAGAAATGTATATTTTAGTTCAGTCCAATATGTAAGTCGTTCTACCTTGTACTGACATGTTGGTGCAGAAGAATTTTCAAGTTCATACTCATAAACTGTCTCTGTTCTCACATGGTAAAACAAAATTCTAAATTGTTAAAGGTTTTCTGAATATTTAAAAAATGATTTGTGGACATAAATAATTCACTCCCCTCTAGAATATTTGGCAGTACTAGTCACCCTAGGTTACAGGGGACTTCAAGGAAGTAGAAGAAACGCATCAAGAATGATGCTTTATTCTTTAAGGTTTGTTGATAGGAAAAAAAGAAGTTAAACAAATCTTGGTTTAAGAAAGGCAGAAATACTAAATGGTAAAGATTTATTTTACAAACTCCAGGGTCAGACTTGTTTTTACAGTACCAACCTGGAAATACTTACTGGAATGGCAACAGCTGTGACACCAAATACTGAAATTCAAATAAAGCTTCTTTAGGAGTTTTGGAGTGTGAACTGGTACTCCATGGTTATTGAAATTATAGCCACATTTGGAATTTGTGGAGCAGTTATTTACTGTCTCTTTCAGTAACTTTGAATGATTGATTCTACTGATGCACTTTGTGTTTTATTCTTTACTGAAACAATTGAAACAGAGAGGAGAATTATATTAACAGCATGTGTATCTTTTCAGAAGCGAGCTTTGGCTTTAGATGCAGTCTTCAGCTTTCTGGCTTGAACTTGAAGACAAAAATTGTGTGACTTGGACTGTAGCTCTGACTGTTCTGGTTATTTTGTCATTAGTATGTCAATTTTCTAGTTTGTTAAATTAGAAATAATAGTATCTGTTCACTTCTCAGAGTATTTGAAGATCTGAAGATTAAAAACCCAAGTCAAATCTTGCATGTGCATACACATTCAATTACATTGAAATGAATGAGATTACTCAAGCATGAAGTTGCATTTGTAAATGTTTATAGATTATGATCTAAATTTTAATATTATTTCCAAAGTTAAAACTGTCATTACAAATACTTACAAATGTTTGAGGTCAGTCTAAAGGATGATAATGGATTATCTGGGTTACAGTTGAAAACAAACAGAATATTATTATAGTTATTGATAAGTGATCTGATTTATGAAAAATTAAAGTATTTTCTTTCTTAGCAAGATTTATAGTCAGACCAATTTGGAATTTGGAAAATTGCCCGGCCCTTTTACGAGCACTTGTACTTGCATTGCTAACAGTCTTGTAATTACTTTTTCTTTTGGGGAAATGAAGGTGTTTTATAAGGAGGAAGTAGGAGCTGGCACAGCTGTAAAAGAGACTCCAGAGACTGAGAGAGTAAAGAAAAATCAACAGAATATTAGTTCGGTAAGTGTTATTAACATTAATTATTCTTACATGAGTAGATGGTGGTCAAATTTTTTTTCCATCTTGTTTACTAAAAATTCTACGTTTTCATATCACACTTCTCATTCAAATACTAATCCACTGGATTTTGGACATAGAGGTCCATTTTAGTAGAGTTAGAGCTCCACTCTAGTATAGTTCTGTGTCTAAAGGCAGAGTTTCAAATTGGAGCAGCGTGAAAAATAGGAAAAACTTTTAGCTCAGTATTTGAGCAAAGAGTTTTGTCTTTCAGGAGTGAGAAACATGAAATGTATTTCCTGATATGACAGACTGAAAAGCAGTTATAGTTTGTAATTTAGAAAAATATTGTATCACAAAAAAGAAAATCTGTAAAGTTCCTGTAGAGGCTACATGTATTACATAGGAGTTGGTACAGTTTGCACTTCAAGAAGAGGAAGATTATGTCCAGACTCAAGCTATGTGAAAAGGTGGAGGGTTTGTGCCTCTCTACATGCTGGTGACAAGTTGATCTGTGGATCTGATGAGACTGGTTCTGAATTAATGTTATTTATCTATGATTGCCCAATGTCTTTGGCACTTTAATGGGTAACTAAAAATAAAATATCTAAATGAGAGTTTTCTACAAGTAGAACATGCTCTTCTGATAATTATGTGGCAAAACTTAGAAAAAAGTGGAAGAGTAACTGCCAAGCTAGAAAACATTTGTAGCTGCATTGTTCACTTGTATTGAGTTTTTGGTGTGGAGTCCTCTGTGGCCATTTTTATGTTTGTGACATGACTTTTCTGATGATTAGATGCTTTTGAAAAAGTAAAATTTGAAAGTAACTCATAGACGTGACACTAGATTGTGTTTAAATATTAGTTGAAATCCAAATTAGAGAATCTGGAGACGTATTCTGCTCGAATTTGCTTGTTTACTGAGTAGCGTTAAGTACTGGATTTCCCACCAAAGTAAGGTCAGGTAGGGAATTTCCATAAAATTTTGAAAAACTCCTATTTTCCTTGGAATTTTTCTTTGCTCCATCCCTCACTTTTCGTCTTGTCGTTTTGAGTCACAGTGCAATTTGAAGAGTCAGTGCAAGCTATCATGTGTCCTAAATCCTGAAATAGTGTTTCTGGTTGGGAAGCAGTAGGTTTTCTTGATTTGGGGGTGCAGATTACTTGTTGTTGTTTTTTTAGTTTTTTTTTTTTTTTTGTTTGGTGCCCCCCCCCGAGGCTTATTGGGAGTAGTCTGACTGTAATGCTTTTTCTCAATACCTTTCAAAGTGAAATGGAAAAATAGTGTACAGTGTTCTTGCTGTTTTAGAAATCCTAAACAGCCACGAAGAGGGGAAAATGAAAGGTGGATCAGTGTGCTAGTAAACACACTGGAACAAAAGCGTATCAAGAGAAACACAAAACGCATTAGTGGTTTAGTGGTATGATGTAAGTAGTGTGACCTTTAACTTGCTACTCTGTGTGTAGAGTTAATATTTTACAGTAGATATTTTATTACATGTAGTGTACTTGAGATTACTTAAGTCTTGTATAATATTTATTAAAAGTGTAGTATGCCAAATTTAAAGGCAATGTGCAAGAAAGTTTTAAATTATATGTCAGTAAGAGGGAAATTATATTGTGCAGTGAAAGGGGAAATGATATCGTGTAATTTACAGAGTCCCAAAAGAAGGGTAAATTACACCAATTTTGGCTTCATTAGATTTAAATATTTTATACATATCTTTGAATTTAGCCAAAAGGACTTAGGACAGCTTTAAAACTATTTGCTGAGCTGAATGTAACTATGGAATATGAAGCACATCTGCAGTGCGAAAAAACCCAGAACACCAAACCAAAATAACATTCATTGTACAACCAAACCATGCAAAAAAAGTCCATCGCATCATATTCTGAACGCGATCAGATTCTTCCAGATGACATATTGGAGACCAAGATCAGAACAGTCTGTTTTGAAATTCTAAAAAACAAGGTGGTGACAGCCAAGGAGGTTGAGCTCATCTCACCTGTTGTGCTGATTGGTTTGGAAGAAGCAGCCTCCAAAATAGTTGGGAGTCAAGATTTCACAGAACTTTAAAAGCAAACGTCAGACCCATGGGCTGTAAATGAATCTGAACCAAGAAACTACTAATAACTAAGGATGTTTTAAAAACTTGTATTGAGGGACAGGCGGGACTGGACACAGCACTGGGAAGAAGGCTTTTGGGGGAAGATTGTAATTGTGTTTTTGTTTGTGTGAAATCCATGAGGAAACCCCTGTGATATGTCAGTCAACACCACAAAGCCGAGGTCTGATTAAAACTCAAGCAATGGACCGTTTGAACCATTTTAAGGACTAGTAGCACTGCCAATTCTTAAACTTACCTAATAGTCTCTATTAAAAGACCCTTTTTTCCAGTGGTTTAGTACTTCTGCCAGTCCTAAACTGTCTGGACTGAAATTTTGCATTCCTGATCTGCGCTTTGGGCTGGTTTGGTTTTGTTTATTTATTTATAAATTTCAGCCAAAGCAGCTTCCAAGTATGAGCTTAGAGAAAAACAAGTTGTTTTGTCTGTTAAAAAATTTGTCTCTCCCCAGAAGTACCATGTCTTGGAGAAGAGAGTTGAAAATTATCTACTAAGTGACATTTGGTACAGTGGATTTGGGAAAAAAGAGGCCAGGGTGAGGAATTGAAAGTGTAGAAGGGCTCAGTCAAAGTGGACAGGCCAAATGTGGAGAAAAACAGGCAGAGTGATGTGCTCCTGTGCATAGGTGCTTCCTTCCAGAAGAGCTGAAACAGAATCCAAGGTCGTTTAGACTCATCACTCCCTTGCTGTCAGTGTGTATCTGAGGTACCCTTGGTCAAACATTTTCCCTTTCTTTAATGATGGCATCCCTGGAGGTAACAAACTACGATTGTTCTGTTGGGTTTATGCAGTCAATCTAAACAAAACACAAGGGGCTTAAGATGAAGGCACACGAAGGAATGTACATTTGTAGTTTTTTTGATTATGAGAAATTGCCTCCCCAAGAGATTCCTTTAGGAGGTATTATGAAGGTTACTAAGTCAATACTCAAAAGCAAGAACCTGAATTTAAGTCCCTGTGTCAAGACCTGATGATACATTGCCAAAGTACGCAATTTTGTACTTTGCCATGGAGGTGGATCTGCTCTGGTTTTCTGTTTTGCAAACTACAGTTCAATGGGAATTCTCATTTGAATGCAGGTGCTATATAATCCTGTCTTTTAAAATTATGTAGCCAGATTAGCTGTTACTTGTCTATGCTCTCTAGTAAAAATAGTACTTTTCCTTGTCACAATTCCCTTTTTCCTAATTTTATAGCAAATTTAGTGAATTAATGTGTGTAAAAAACTCAGATGCTTTAGCGAAGATCAACAGAAAAGTTCGTGAAGAAATCAGTAATTCTGTCATCAAAACAGGACCTTAGAGCAGTTAACGAAAAAAAAAATAAAATCAGTTATTATCAGCATTCAAACTACTCACTAAGTAAGGATCATTGATTATGTGTAATGAATGAAGCAGAATTCTCTAGAGAGAAACAGCTTTTGCTAAAGATAAAGAAGCACTAAAAGAGGAAAAGAGTGAAGTAGTGTAAAATATATGAAAAGCTGTATATAGAGCATATTTGTACAAGGGGCAAAACTAAGGTTACATTTAAATTAATTGTGTCATTTTCTGATTTTTTGAGTCCTTGATTTTTCAGCCTTAAAATCTATTTAACAAAAGTTTTGTATGCCACATTAATATAAAACTGTACAAATTGATTCATTATGCTGTTCCCTTGTTCTTAAAGTACTTTTCCTTCCTTGAGTCTTGCTAATGAAAAATGTTTCTAACTATTACATATCATGGCATGCATAATTTTGAATGTTTTTGTGAATGTTGCTATTTTATTACCACTGTAAAGAAACAGAAAGCATGCCTGTGAGGATGGCATGGTCTACAAATATTGTTTATTTCATGGTGGCATAAGAGATTTGAAGGTACTGACACTGGACAGATATTTAGTAACAGACAGTAAGGCAAAGACAGTGCACAGATTCGTCCAAGATGACCCATTTGGATAGCACATGGAAAACCAGAAAATATGATGCCTTTCTTTTTAGTACCACATCAACTTAACCTTACAATTCTTTCTCATTAAGTTGAATTCCAATTTTGGTACGTATGATGTATAATTGAAGAAATTCTGTTTCTTTGCATTTTTCAAATTATGGAGTCTACCATATACAAACATACTGCTGTTTAGAAGAGATTAAAAGTGGCAAAAGCAACAGTAAATATCTGACAGCATCTTCAAAAGCATCATCCATCCAAACATCTGCATTTTTCCTGATGTGTCTGTGTGTGTTTTTAGAGAACTTGAATGAGACTTTGAAGTCATCCACCCTTTTAAGAGCACATCTGTGAAATGTTTGGTTTCTGAAATGGACTGGTGGACTCTGTAGCAAGATAATAGCAAGACCAAGCCATTGTCAGAGTGTTGCAGATCTCCAAGTTGTATGTGCAGTATCCCAATTATCATGAAGATAGCCACAATCCATTATGATGTGTATGCCCACTGTAAGGGTTTTAGGATACTAGGCTTGTTATGTGCACTCTCTGCTGTGTTGTATCAAACAAGGTGCATTGGAGACCCTAGCAGCCTGTTTCAGAAATTAAATGTAACTGTTACTTTTCAGGTCAATAGTGTTGATAGGTGTGGTCTACCTGTGCAGTATGTCTAAGGGAGAGATTACACAATGTTTGCTGTGTTTTAGTGGTTGTCTGTATCTTCTTTAAATTGCTAATATTTTGTAATATTTATTGTGCAGATTAAATACAAGGAAGAAATTCAGCATGCAACAACTATTTCTGATCCACCTGAACTAAGGAGAGTTAAGGAAAACCAGAAGAATATTAGCAATGTGTGCCCCATTTTCATTGCTTACACACTTCTCTCTGCTCTATTAAATGTGTTTGTACCTCAGTGAATATGTCTGTGGTGTTTGTGCTAGTTCCTGTTTGTCCACAAAGAACTAATTTAATCGATTAATGGTAAAATGATAACTCCTTAGACTTGCACTTTGATTAACATCAATGAGAGGTGAAGTATTCCTGTTGAAGTATCAGTTGTCTGTGTCTGAAATAGAAGAACTGCAAGAAGGTGAGTACTAAGTATCACGTGGAAAGATGTGGGTGTTTATTAAGGAGTGGTATTTTCCATCCAGATGCAGCATGCTCTTTAATGATATCTAACACACTGTTGTATTTCTGTTACTTGGAAGTCTCTGTGTAATATCTTCTGCCATGTTTGCTAGATTCAGTACAAAGAACAGCTCTGCAAAGCTACACCTGTGAGTGTCACCCCTGAGATCGAAAGAGTCAAGAGGAATCAAGAGATTATCAGCATGGGAAGTTGCTCTTGTTTAATCCTCTGTATAATTTTTGTGTGGAGAGAATGAGCACAAAGTTCTACCTCCAGAAGCTGTGCCTTTTCTTTAGTTAGGTGTGGGCTTAGTAATGGGATTACTTGAAAACGCTCTTCTGGGAAGCAATTGTGAAAAGCCATTGCTTGGTTTGAGAAAAGGCGCACGAAGCATCACATATTTGAATAAAGAAATGGCTGTGATGTTTTGAAATGTTATTCTCTGTCTTGGATGTTTTCAGGAAAACTTGTGATTTCTTTTTTTTTAAACAGAATATCCTTTTCTGGCTTTTTTTTTTTTTTCTCTTTGCTTTGTAAAAAATTGGCTACAGTTATGCTCAAACTCCAGCTGTCTTACCTGTCTCTTTCTGGTTCCTCAGTAACCTTCCTATCAGAGTTTAATATTTAATGGCTGACATAACCGTTAGAAATACTGTTTGCAGGAGCACAGGGAAGAAGGCAAGGACTTTTGGAGCACGCTGCTGCCTTCCTGCTTTGTTGAAGTTGTACCCCGTTAATGAGTCTCTGAGAGACCGGCCGTTCTCCTCACTGGGAACTGCCTTCAGCAGCTCTATTTCATGGGGCTACAGATAGCTACAGTGTTTCCCTGGGGTATTTTCTGCAAGGTTCTCCAAGTTAATTTAGAATCACAGTTTTCAAGAGTACTATCCCTCTAACTTAAGTGTATACTATTCCTGGATTTATGTTGATAAACCTAGCTCTCCTAAAATGCACGCTGTTCAAACAAACCTGTTTTCCCAAGTGAATCAAGCCAGTCTCTGTAGTTGTTCTACTCGCATCATTGTTTACCTTTCAGCAGTTTTTGTGTTGTGCGAATTTCATTGGAAAGTTTAAATTCTCTTTCAGGTCGCTGAAATAGCTTTGGGCAGAGATTCTTTAACTTCAGATATTTCTAGAAACTTTAGGTCTTGAATAATCATTTTACCTTTACAAATGTCAGTGTGCAGGTTTAATCCATTTGATAGCTTCCTGTAATTTTAGATGATGTTAATTTTTCCATTGGAATATGTTGATGTGGACAGACCGAAAGTATATTGTGCGGGAAGACAATTGCTTGAACAATATGTACGTTACTGCTGCAGTGCACTGCAGAATTATGAGCATAATCTATCAGTACAGTTATCCTTATCACAAAAAACCAAGAGCTTTTTTTAAAAAAAAAAAGGTTTGTATGGAAACATTTATTTTACATAAAACTATATGGATTGGCATAAATCATGCAAGAATCTCTAATTATTTACTAAATGTTTACCATATCTGACTTCCCAGTATTTGGGGCCAGGGTTAATGTTAAATTGTTCTGTCAGTGCCACATCCTATCTTTTATCCTCATTAGATACTGATCCTGCCTTGAGTGTGCATTTAGTTAATGCATCATTGCTGCAAGTGTATTTTGTTAAAAAGCGATAGAGGGGATATTCCTACAGTACACTTAAATAAACAAATGGTGAAATTTAGGCAGTTGGATTCAATTGGCAGTTGTCTGATGTATTGCACCCACTGTGTTTAATCACCTTTGAATATATAGAGTATAAAAGTTCAAACATGGATGGTATCCTTATGGAATCTCTGTGTCTGGACAAACACACATTTACAGTGGGCATTGCTGAAAATCAGTTTTTCCTGTGCTCTGCTTGACTTTACTGTATTATTTCTAGTTTACCCCATTCCAAATATAAGATATTTCTCTATACAGCCAAGGACCAGTGTGGTAAATATCAAGACGCTGTGTGCATATGTGTGTATATATCCACACAAATACATTAATAAGAAGACTATACAGAAAGTATTCAAGGTTATGCTTCAAAAATCAAGTTTTGTAAGCTTTAATAAACTTCAAATGCATTTTAGCTTTTCAGTTGTTTCCTGTATGACCTTTTAAATCATACATTTTAATGTAAAACATTGTGATATTGCTTTAGCTGAAATAGTATGTACATTTTATTCTGTTAAATAATAGGTTCACTACAGAGAGCAGCTTGGCAAAGCTACTGCTGTGAGTGTCACTCCTGAGATAGAGAGAGTCAAGAAGAATCAAGACAATATCAGCTCGGCAAGTTGTTTGAATCTCTTTGTCATTTAGATTTTCAGTTATTGTAGGAATATAACAAGGATATGCTTTTCCATTTAGGTTTGATGTGTCAAATGACACATGGATTTTTTTTTCCTTTGGTTACATGCACTGCACATATAGGCAACAAAAATACTCAGACTTGCCTGATGATTCTTGCAAAAGAATTGGTTGTGTTGGCACCAGTATTTTTCAATTAGAGAGTCAGCAGTCATTCTTTCAAGAATCTTCATCTCTTGTTACCAACTTTTAGTTACTAGGTTGCAGGAGTAAATTACAATAAAGAACAAAGGAAATAGAATTTAACTTTAGTGCAAATTTCATTTTTGTTATGATTCTAAGCACGGAAGCATATAGTCATCCTGTGACATGCCACCTATGTTACAGCTAAGTAGTCCTAAATAGATCCTATTACTAAACACTGAAGAGTAAAATACTATATTTTTCTTGACTACAGTGGTGTAAGAAGCAGCAGACATTTCTAGTAAGGAACAAGGAAGAGGTCAAAACAGCATGGTGAAGTGAAGGACCAGACTAGTTATATTACAGTCTGTGTCCTCAAAAGTGAATCAACATCAGTGATAAAGCCCCTGCAGATGGTAAATAGAACAGGTTTCCTGCACAGCCACTGTTTCATGGTGGCAGAAGAGAATGAATAGTAGTGAATACTTTAGAACTGAGTGTAGGATTCAAAAGTAAAGTAGGTTGGATTTGTCAGAGGATTTGTCTAAGGACAAAGGAACATCTGACCTTGTAACTACATATATCTTAAGTACATTCTTAAAATGCTCATGCATATTTACCAAAGTCAGTTAGTTTTGAGGTGCATAGTTAAAAATAAGAGGAAACCATCCCAACAATTCTAGACTTTAAATAATTTTTTTATTTTGAAAATTATTTCTTTATTTCTCAGGATTTACAGGGATAAATACTCCTCTGCGTTAATGAGCGGTAGATGAAACTCAGACTCTGTTGGCTGTAATTATTCTGTCCAGAAAATGCCTTATGTTCAAAAGCATATGTAGCCAAATATATTTGCTAAGAAAATTTATTGTTTAATTAAAAAAGATTTGAAGAATATGCAGTACTACATATTTCTGTTTCTCTGTACATTACTTCAAACTTATCTATGAAACGTACGCACCAAGACTCATAGTTTCATAGGTATGTTGTGCTTAGCTAATATGCAACTGTAAAGAGCGTTAGACAATTTCAGTACTTGGTGAATTCTCATCACAAACGCATATTGAAGTAGATTTGCACAACTTATTTGAGAGGTAATACTTTGAGTGTGAACATATAGGTAAATCTAAAATATTTACTAACACTCAGTGCACAGGTTACAATGCAATGTAGGCACTAAGAGAGTCCATTAGTAGAAGAATTCAACCAGCTGGCAGAAACTGTAAGACTACTCACTCTAGAACCAACAAGTAGGACCAACTATTACTGGTTTAGAATTTTTTTTTTTTTTTGTGGAGGGTGCCTTTTTTTTTAAAAAAAAAACCCAGATAATTTACCTTGTATCTTTGTAAGTCTCTAAAATGCCACAAAACAAGCTAATTGGGAGAAATGTGCCATAGGAGATTCTGTATTTACTGATGCACAAAACAGAGAGCCCAAATGTTCTCTTTGAAAACAGTATATTCAGATTTGTCCTGGACATGTTGCTTTTGTGCTGCGAGCAAAGACTAGCTACTGAACAGGAGTAAGAAGGCTGCCAAAGTACTAATCCTCTTGTAAGAGCTGAATTCCCTGAGGAGCAAGGGGTTTTCAGCTAACCGCAACCTGGAAGCAGACTGTGAGGACAGAATCTGAGTCTGTCTGGGTAATAAGAAGGTAGCTTATCATCAGCCATACAAATATCTTTTAAAGATGTCCAAGTCACAGTGCTGTTTTCTTATTACTTATCTTATTTTTTCAGTTCTTAAGCTTTCAGGTAAATACTATTGGTTTTGAGTAAGTGATTGATGGAATAGATGTGCCCTTCGGCCTTACCAATATACTAGCTCATGTGTATCCTCCCTCTGAAATAAGTTACTAGAAAATGAGTGTGAAGAAAGAAACAAGAAAAACGTTGGGCATTGTGATTTGGAAAGGATACCGTTGCAAGGTGTGATTCTCACCATCCTTTCTACTGTAAACAAAAACTTCATGTGTGCTGTTACTGTTTTGCAGGTCAAATACAGCAGTGATCAGAGGCAGATGAAAGGTAGACGTAGTGTGCTTCTAGACACACCTGAGCTAAGGCATGTCAAAGAAACACAAAACAACATCTCAATGGTAGGGTACTTTCTTCCTATAAGTAGAGTATACTAAGGAATGGCACTTGACTTCCACTGGATTTTGCCTTACATTAATATAGGTAACTAATGAAACTTTCTACTCAAGTATGGAAGGAATATTTTCTTCTTATGCCTGTTGAAGAAGTGTTTGCTAACTGCATATGACTGTAATGAACATTTTCAAAATACTAATAAACAGTTTTCTAACAGTTAAATGTCTGTTATTTTGTTTGTTTTTTTTTTTTTATTTAAAAAAGTACACACCTCATTTGAGCATCACACCATTTGACTGGATTAGGTGACACACTTCACCTTGTGCCTGTGCACGTTCCTGGTTTTTTGTGTGACTTTTGCTCTTGGAATGAGTTGTTTTGTGTGAATTTGCTTGTGTGAGAATGTTTGTCAATTTAATACTTTGATGAATAAGAGTATTTAAAAAGTAAATATGCATAATCAGGGATACTACCTTTGTAGCTCTTACTAATACTGGTTTTGTTCCAACACTTGGTTATATAACTGTTTGTACCCTAATATCTATGTTTATAATTTCTTTTTTTCTTTTTCTTTCTTTTTTTTTTGGTGTGTTTTTTTTTTTTTTTTTGGAAGGCAGGCTGCTTAGAATAACTGCAATCCTTTCTAAAAACCTATGTTTAAAGTCAGCTGCCATATGATAAAACAAAGGAGCAAAAGAGTACCTTTGATATGCAACTGTGCATATAATCAAAATTCTCAGTGAATGAAAATACTTGAATTCTTTAGAACTATTACTGCTGGAACATTTTTTACTGACAGATGTAGTTGTCTACATCAGTAGAGAGCTATCCTGTCTTAGAGAAGAAAGCAATGGTCCAGATGACCTCCTGAGGGCTTTTCCTGTCCTGACTGTAAGATGATGCTTTGCTGCTTGAGTTAATGCCTAATTCAGTGGTAATGGAAAACAAATGCAAAAATGATAATAAAATATCAGGAAATCAAGTTAGGGAAATAGAAAAGACTTGACTGGCCATCCAGCCTATCTCTTATGTGTAACAATTCTATTATGGTGCAAAACCCAAAGAATATAAGTGCCTCATAAAACAAATGTATGCATTACTGCATAGTGTAAACATTTGCTGTCAGTTGCAGCTTGGGGAAAAATGTAATAATTCTTGTTTTCCTAGGTAAAATACCATGAAGATTTTGAGAAGACAAAGGGCAGAGGCTTCACCCCAGTGGTAGATGATCCTATAACAGAGCGTGTGCGGAAAAACACCCAAATTGTGAGTGATGCAGCATATAAAGGCGTGCATCCACATATTGTTGAAATGGATAGAAGACCTGGAATAATTGTTGGTAAGTTATTAAACACTGTTGCTATTGAAAACACTGTGGGGAAGATGAAAGCTTCTGCTTGTGTTCTCCATTATAACCAAGAAAAAGCACTCTCAGATTTCGTTGTCACTCTTTTCTCAGCATGAAACTTGTGTTGAACTACTGATTCAATGCCAGCTTCTAGCGAAGTAATAATGGGAATGAATGGGAGATACGTTATCATTTGCTCTGTAACTTTCTTTTGGAAATAGGGACAGTCATTGTTATTACTTTGTTTGAATTTTCGCCCTTCAATAAAGGCCAAAATATCTGCAATAATCTTCATTTGGCACAGAAGAGAGATGATTAAAGCTGTGATTCTCCAAGATTTTAATTTTTAAATGTTGCAGACCAGTTTGAGATTTCCTCTTCTGTCAGTCAGAAATTTCTCCGGAGCTGCACATGCTCCATTTACCTCTTGTTTTAGAGTTTCACACAGCTTTCAAAAATATCTCAAGCTGTAATTCATCAGTAACTCATTAGATCTCTGGTAAGCCAAACACCAGTGTTCAGAAGCGATGTTCTAAAAGATGGTCCAAGATAAGACCAGGTGTTAAGGGGGTAGAATATGGATTGGTTTTGTACGTAGAGACAAAATATTGCATTAAGATGTCATAATAAACACTACTTCAAAATCAAAATGGATATTTGAAATCTCTTAAAAGTTAGCAAGTCTGCTATGGCAAAGGAAATTGTAACCTGACATTTTTATTTTTTTCTCCTTTCCTTTTTTTTTGTTGTGTCCTTTTTTTGTTTTTTCTGTGCTTTACAATAGTGTAGACCCCAGAGGGTCTACATACGGAAAAACATGCTGAGGGAGTACTCTAAAATCCTTCATACATAGTTATAATAGCGAGGGCTGACTTTAAGTCTACCTCTCAAAAATGAGAGAAATTGCAGGTCAAATGGACTAATTGGTGGGTCGTATAGTCCATCCTCCTGCCTGAAGCGCGGTTAACTATATCTACATTGTTTCTGGCAGATGCTTATTCAGTCTTTTCCTTAAAGTCTCCAAATGAGTCTCTACCACACAAAGAAATGTATTTATTTCCTTTTGTATAGCCACCTTTTACGTGTCTGTAGCTACAGCCTTATGTCAGAAAGGATTTCTCAGAAGTGAATATTTAGAGAGCTGTGTCTGGGGAAGGTACTGATGCTTTCAAGATCACGCAAGTCTGAGTGTCGCACATTCTGGATCTAGAGCAACAACTTATTCAGAAAATCATTGTCTGTAGAGACCCAAGCACTTGTACTCACTTACATAGCTAGAAGTGGTGCAGCCGAAGAGAGAGAGAAAAGCTCCTGCAAAACTGCAGTTTAATATACCATTTGCAATATGCTGTTTAGCGCGCACTTCAAACCTCCTACTTTGTGCTGCATTGCACGTGTGCTGTAGCCCTATGTAAGTATCATGTGTGCAATCCTGTGTTCAATAGCTGAAGGCTTGCTAGCACAAACAGGTTAGGATGAAGAACATCCCTGAGATAAATTCTTGAGCTGTAAGTAGCTGAAATATTAGTAGTGTTTATCACCTTAAAATACTCCAGTATCAAAACACACAGGAATTCTTAACTCCCCATGCCCGCCAAGCAGCAAAAATAGAACAACTATTTAAAGGAAAGAGGCCATGACAAACCTGTGAGCTTAATATCTAGTGATATTTCAGTTAATGCTTTTTCAGAGTGAACTGCAATTATAATATCTGCTTGTTTAAAAAGAAGCAGTGAGCTCCCTGCTTGTGGAATGTCCTTGGCAGCTAGAAAAAAATCACAGACTGAAAAAAACAACTATGACTCTCTTGAATTTTTTCCTAGCTGATAATTGTTCAGCCAGTTAGGAAAAGTACCTCTGTGTTAGAGTCCATTTGGTTGGTTTTTAAAGTATTATCAGTGAAGCTGTAACAACTTTTTCAAATGCCTGATTGCTAAAATTAATGCCTCTGCTTTGGAAAATAGGCAGTAGTTTTAACCGTGCTAAAGCCAATCTAAACCCATCAAGATAAATTAATCTAACTGAGCTCTGGATCTGTGGCTAAAGAGGCTCCATGATTCTCACATGGGTATAAGGATATTTTAAATTGGCAAAAGTTGCCAGGAAGTTAAAATTGATTGATTCTATAAATTGCCAAGATTCTGATTCTGTGTATGTTTTTTCAAATTACAGAGATGGATAAAATCAATACAAATCAATAGCTGCTGCACTGATGCTACAATGAAGCTGTACTTACTGTATTTTTACTTACTAAGGCATGATGAAACAGGAAAAGTTGGGCTTTCACCAGTTCCCCCACCCCTGTCATGCCTGTCAGTGCTTCATGTAGTTGCATAATTTATCACCATTAGGACTAACACATAGTTTATTAAAAGATTTTGTGGTGACTTTTATTCATCTTGTCAAGAAGGAGTTAGCGCTATGCCTCACCTTATGGGAGTAGATGACACATAATGTACATACATTGAATGTATTCTAAAGCTGTGGGATTTATTTTATTAGCTCTATCTGTTCTTTCTGTTGCCTCTAGGCTATTAATCATTTGAAACATGACATATTTGGGGTCCCCACAATCCTGCTTTACCTACCAACCCATTATTTAGCTTGGTACCACTCAAACCAGCAAAAGGACTAAGTTGGGAAGACAATTATTTTTCCCGCTTCCAATGCATTGAGTAAATCTTGCAGACAGGTCTGCCCAGGAAGCAAACCACTAGTAAAAAGGTGTGATCTGGTAGATTTATGCTTTAACTGATTGTACTTTACATCAAGGTTTTATTTTAAACTGGTTTGGAGAGATTAAATTATTATTATATTTTTAGACATAGCAGGTATCATAGAACCACTTAGGTTGGAAAAGACCTTTAAGATCATCAAGTCCAACCATTAACCTGGCACTGCCAAGTCCACCACTAAACCATGTCCCTAAGCACCACGTCCACACATCTTTTAAATGCCTCCAGGGATGGTGACTCAACTGCTTTCCTGGGAAGCCTGTTCCAATGGTTGATAATCCTTTTGGTGAAAAATTTTTTCCTAATATCCAATCTAAACCTCTCCTGGCACAACTTGAGGCCATTTCCTCTTGTCCTATTGCTTGTTACTTGGGAGAAGAGACCGACCCCCTCCTCACTGCAACCTCCTTTCAGGTAGTTGTAGAGAGTGATCAGGTCTCCCCTCAGCCTCCTCTTCTCCAGGCTAAACATCCCCAGTTCCCTCAGCTGTTCCTCATAAGACTTACCCTCCAGGCCCTTCACCAGCTTGTTGCCCCTTCTCTGGACACGCTCCAGCACAAGGTCTATCTTGTACTGAGGGGCCCAAAACACAGTACTGAACACAGTACTTGAGGTGCGGCCTCACCAGTGACCAGTACAGGGGGACAATCACTGCCTTGGTCCTACTGGCCACACTGTATCTGATACAAGCCAGGATGCCATTGGTCTTTGTGGCCGCCTGGGCACACTGCTGGCTCATGTTCAGCCAGCTGTCGACCAACACCCCCAGGTCCTTTTCTGCCAGGCAGCTTTCCAGCCACTCGTCCCCAAGCCTGTAGCGTTGCATGGGGTTGTTGTCACCCAAGTGCAGGACTCGGCGCTTGGCCTTGTTGAACCTCATACAGTTGGCCTCAGCCCATTGATCCAGCCTGTCCAGATGCCTCTGTAGAGCCTTCCTGTCCTCCAGCAGATCAACACTCCCACCCATATGAATAGTATATGTTAGGTTGATGTGAGTAGATCAAGAATTTACAGTGTAGCTGCTTCTGTATTTGTTATAAGCCTCCTCTTAACTTGTATAACACTGTAATTATTTGTTAAATGTTTATTAAAACCATGGTTTAATCTGTATTCACTTTTGTGCTGTGTTTATACTCAGATATGAAATAATTATTTCTTATGAATTCTTCTTTTCTTTCAATTTCCAGTTAAGACATGAATTTAAGAGATATTAATAACTTGTGTGAATTAAAGCTGAAGATATTATGATTACTACTGTTATTGAATCCATACATTGAATTCCAAAAATGCTTTTTGATAGTGCGGTAGTAGATCAACAGTAAGTCTGTGTCCCAGGAAACTTAGATATTTGGAAGACAAAAGGAATTACTAGTTAAGGTCAAAGTGGGCTTAATTTTACCCAACTGTAGATGTCTACAATGTAGATTTCTACAGCTGAATTTGTCACCCTGGTATTTTTTGTATTCATTAAGAAAGATGGATACTTTTAACTTTATATGAATTGAGCAACTTGTAGAAATGTATTTTGGGTAAGATGAACTATGCCCCTGAATCTGCTTATTAGGCTGACTTGATCTGTACTGTATGGAAAGGAGGGCCTGTAGTGCCTCTGTCGACTGTAGAGATGTGTACTGCCAGCTGTCAGCTATAGGGATATATACTGCAGCATTTCCATGGAGTAAGGATGCTATTGGTGGACTGGGGAAATAATCTTGTCACTGATGATTTTGGCTCTTCTAGTGGAAAAGAGATCTGGTATGTGATATTTAACTTTTTTCTATTTATTTAGCGTTAAGAATATACTATGGTCATATTTAGAAAAGGAAAACAAAAATTGGGAGAAAAAATCTCCTTAAAATAATGTCAGTGTTTAAAATGAATACACTAAGTTCTTTTAAGCAGGAAATTAATGCTTTCTGGTGCTTTCAGGTGAATATCTAGATCTTTTGGTTAATTTCTAGTTGAAGAAAATTGATTGCCGATTGTTAAAACTCATTCCTTTCATGCTTTTACTTCCTTTGTTGTTTGTCTGTCTTATAATTTCTGTGCTTTGGGAAAAGATCTTAAAGTTTGGCGTACAGATCCTGGCTCCATCTTCGACATTGATCCTCTGGAGGACAATATTCAGTCTAGGAGTCTGCATATGCTTTCTGGTATTGCTTATATCCCCATTTTTCCCCAATTCAGCTTTTTATGTTTATGAAATTTAAGTTGATACAGTAAATTTTCAGGTCAATGTGCCAGCCATATGTTTTCTAAGTATGTTTTCAT
>NW_009598946.1:0-2405 GCF_000690535.1 Cariama cristata
ATAACCCTAATTCATGGAAATCCGCCCCGGGATTAAAGTGATGACTGTTAACAAAATCAGGGTGGGGATGGGGGGCGGAAGAACCGTCTCAAAAAGTCTTTCCAACCTTGCAGCCGGGAGGATGCGATGCATGATTATGCAGTTATCTCTTGGCCCTGGTAACACAACACCAAGAGAGCTGGGAGGAGCTGTCAGCTCTTGGTGATCCTGCTCGGGCTAGGGTGTACAAAGGAATGGCTCTCAGGAACCTCTGTTTTGTTCCCAGGTGAAGAAGCATCTCCCACTCCTCTGACTCAGCCCAGCATTAACGGCAGTCTCTTATTCTATGCCCGCTCTCTCCCAGACAGACCTTCTGGGCTAATGGCCCCTTAACACAAGTAAATCTCAAACGACTTCACAAGAATCAAGGGAAGTTTTTCATGTGAGTCTGGGATCTGCACAGAGGTAAAGCAGAGAGTGAGGAAAGTCAAAGAAAAAAAAGAAGGGCAGGAAAGTCAGCAGGTCCAAACCTGACACTAGCGACTTGGACTTCACTCACCACAAAATGTAAGGACAGCTATCATTCTCCTTACTTTACTCATGTGAGGAAGCATGCTCTCTCTCTCTCTCTGTCTGGTGCTCTTCTATCTTTAGTCAGCCATCCTTGTTGTCTGTTTCTTTAAACTGTACTTGGATAATGCTAGAAGCCTCCAAGCCTTTGCCAGGGTACAGCAAGCGCAGATAGACAAATGCACACACGCAGACAGAAACAGGTCTACAGTCCTTCCATGTGGAAGGAAGAAAGGGTGGATGCACAAACACACTCACCACAGAACGGCAGACTGCAGCAGGAGTAATAAGCAGACAGACATAGGGACGGTGCCGGGACTGAAACCTGTCAGCTGCAGCATCAAAGGATGTTCACAGCCACAGTCGGAGGAGGAGAAGGAGGAGGAGGAGGAGGGCTGGTCTTTGCAGGAAGCGGCAGGGACAGATGGGAGCTGCAGTCACTGCCGCAGTGCCTGGGCGGATTCCAGGAAAAGAAATGCTGCCAAATGTGCGCTCTGGACATACGTTTTGGACCCAGGGGTGCTGCCAGCCCTGCCTCCTGGGATGAGTTGGAGGCAGTGGAGATGCTGCCAGCCCTGCCTGCTGGGGTGGGTGGGACGCATTGGGTGTAGGGGTGCTCTGGGTCTCTGGGCAGCTCTGGAAGGTCAGCGGAGACATGAGGAAAGCAGGAGCGATGGGGAACCCACACGGAGGGTGCTTTTTGGGCCTAGATTGGGGAGTCAGGCTCGCGGGAGGGGAGGGGCACTAGTAGAGAACACACCGTGGGCTGACCCATGCTGGGGGCTCCGAGTTGGGGATGCTGCTTGGGAAAAGCCTCCTGTGTTTGGCAGGGGTGTCTTGGGAAGCGAACTGCAGCAGTGCTGCACAGGGTGGGGAGGGGAGGGGGTGCTGCCCAGTACCGCCCTTGGAGGCAGCAGGTGTGGTGTAGGTGGGGAAGGCTGCTGTGTTCCCCCACAGGAAGGATCCCTCCCCCAGAAGAGAAAGCGGCTGCTGGGCAGGAAGCCATCTCATTCCTGCAGCCAAAGTGCACCTACACAGGCACTTCAGCCTGCCTTCCTGACACTCTCCCCTGGCATTTCATTTTCCAGCGGGCCTCATTGGGTCCAAGAAAATACAGGTAGGAAGATAGTTGTGGAGCAGTGAGGAAACCTTGGAAGAAGAGATGGGCATCTTGGGTCTTTATTCTAGACATTGCTGAGCTTGCTCAGAGTTATACATCTGCAGAAAAGTGAATGCCAAAGCTCCAGACCTGGAAGGGGTGCTGCTATGGGTGACCTCTGGAAGCCTACATCCAAAGACAGGGTGTCATTTTTCTTGGGGGACACCGAGACCTCCTTGCTTACCAGAGGACAAACTATTTAGGTTGAGAGCTGAAGTCACTAAAATGCACTAGGTAGCTTGTGCACAGTCTTGTTAGAGAAGCAGCTACGGGGTAGCCTGATGTCCATGTGCATGGCTGTGGAGTAACCGACATGGCCAAATCCTGATTCGCTTCTGGGACAGTGAAATTTTCTTTTCCTTACCTTGCAGCATTTCAGTAAGCCAGGTTTCATCAGTGTTGCTTTTCAGGAATTTTCTTCTCCAATGTTGCTTATTGTGCCTTGAAAAACTCTCAGGATTCTTTTGAAACATTGCTAAGATTCTGCTGAATACTGAGAGCTTGGTGGTCTGCTTCTGGGTATAAACTGCGTTCGGTGCTTGAACAGATGAATGGATGAACTCGATCCTGGGCTCCTTGCTGAACTGAACCACCTTTTTGCCTTCATCAGGACAACTCATTACTGCAGAGAGACAGTATGGACACTGCACTGAGTATGTTTTTTTCAATGCCCCAGCAGCTCCTGCAGTTTAAAATG
>NW_009598947.1:0-11243 GCF_000690535.1 Cariama cristata
AATTAACTCTATCCCAGATGAAAGCAGGATAAAAATCTATGTGTTTTTCCACATGGACAAAATTGCCAGCTCTCGAGAATCCATAGAAAGCTCTATCAGAACCTAAATATGTACCAAAAAAGCACTGCAGAGGAAAAAACTTTGCTCCGTGAAACAAGTTTCTAAAAGTTCTACTCTTTTATTAAAGGGCTGTATAATATTAGGAAAAATTATTCTGCAGTGTTTAGTAATATGTTCTCGACGTGTAACTAGCTGAAATGTTCAGCACCCTATACATCAGGCCTGAAGTTCGTGGGGCTTAAAAAAAAAGGGGGTGAGGTCAAAAGGTTTTCGTAAAAATTGAAAGGCAAGTTACCTTTGGGTGTTCAGGCCCAAGTTTCAGGTTTCCCTTTACAACCCGACGAGGAGGGTTGGTGATGGTCTGTCCCTCACTGCAATTGAAAGCAGACATTTTGGAGCCTAGAATTTGAGGCCTTGAGAATAATGGAGTCTTTCTTGGTGTAAAATTAATGAATTGCCAATCATGAGCATGCCTGTATGGCACACTTGGGGGGAATAGGCTAACCACTGTAAGCCATGCTGTTACAGCTGCACGGAGACCGGTAACGTGGGGTCTGTGCACTTGGCTTCTTTGCAAAACGTAGACCTGACTAGCGTGTAATACAGCTGTCATCAAAAGAACAAAGCAAACCTGAACCTGTCCTACGTGCGTGTTTTGTGCTGGTATAACTGCTTCAAGCAGTGTTTTAAATTCCTCTTCCCCCCATTTGTTTTTTACATGGTGGCATCCCCTTGGGTGGAGGAAGCTGGTTTAGTGCCTGTTTCTCCTTCCACCTAAGTCCCTGCTGCCTTGAGGTTGAAGTGTAATCTAACTTGTAGAGATAAGGTGTAAAAGAAAACGGAAGCAGAGCAAGAAGGTGGTTTTCTGGGAAAGCAGAAGAGTCTGGTTCCTCTCCTTTTGCAACTGTTCTTGAAGCCTCTTTTAGTATGGTTTCTGGTAGCTTTGTTTATAACGAGACGAAGATGCCTTGTTTCATGTGTTCTTCCTTCGTTAGGTCAGGATCCAGTGGCATGGAAAATGATGGGTAAAGTTCAGGGGCTGATTACACCATTCATCTTGCCCCCAAATAAATACAGAAGCAAATATTGCAACATGCTTCTTTCCATGCTAAAAAATAACTTTAAAAAGAAAAAAGTAACAATCAAATCTAAAACCAGAGAAGAGCCAAAATTATGGTTCATAGTTAGACTTTCCAGCTAAAGCACTCCTTTCTAATTAATATAATCCTAAACTGAGTTTTGGTACACGTGTTTCTTGTGCTACAGCCATAGTAATTGAGGAACCAGCATAATGACAGTGATACAACCTGTGGTATTGATTAATACCTGTGGTATCGATCGTCTAGAGAGGCAGGATGAAATAGGTTTACCCTGGGGATGGCATGACTTTTATTTTTAGCGCTTTTAAAGACAGGCCCCCATGGAGTAATCGGTACTAAAATGTAACATTTATTTATTTAATTTGTAATGATTTCAATGAATTGTCAGGTTTTAATGGCTGAATAATGCTAATGGTAGAGTGAATACCACAGCTGTACTCCTAGGCTATCCCAGGATTATTTTTTTTTCTTATTAATGTGCTGAAAACCTATCAGAATTCAGATAGTTCATATTAGTTAAATGGTGGAAAAGGTTGCATAGGCTTGTGCAGCCCTTGGTCTTTTAAAATTGCATGGGTATACGATTAAGTAGAAATGAAAGAAAAAGACCGCTTTGGCTCGTTAGTAATTGTGAGATAGTATTTGCATTTTTGGGGGCCAGTCTGGTAGTGTCTGACTTCATTTTCATTCTGGCCTGTACTTGTGAAATCTGCATCACTTTTTCTTGCTAGGGATTGTGGGGCAGATGTGCCAAGTCTGCAATGCGTGTGATGCGGCCTTGTTTTCTGACCTTTGGGATCCAGTTAGAGACGCCTGGTGGTCCCACTGGACGTGCCATTCCTTTGTAACGTCTGTCCCTGGGACAGGGAAAGCTCTGTTGGTTGAAGTCAGCTCCACGTGCTTGGCACTACGTGCGGTCATGCTATAACCGCCCAGTTTCACCAGCCTGGGATCGTGTGGTTGTTACTGACTTGCAGCAAGGCAGTCAAGGACCAAACTTGCTTCCACCATGTCTGAGCAAGGTAAAAGGTTGCTTGAATTTTGTGCCCCAGTCTGTAACTGCTCCTGCTTAGGATGTCAACCGTCATTTTAAATGGTCATTCTGATGTAAGAAATGTTGAAAATGTCAAACCCCAGACTATACTACTGGTTCTCGTCAGACTTTGACCACTTGATGATGGGTTGGTGGCTTCTCCTTGGGGTTGGTCCTTCTCTAGCTGGGGCAGCCCCACACCGGGCTTGCTCAGGCTTTGAACGTGAAACTGCAGGGTCGGATCGTGCCCGCTAGGTACTCTGTGTAAAACATCAGCGGAAACCCTGGAGATCACTGTCGTGTAAATATGAAGTGTATTTAGTGTCACTGGGAAATGCCTCTCTAAACAGAAATTAACAGCAATTTGCCTGTTTGTGGTCGTGTACTGGTTTTTGCTGGTCTAGAGTTAATTTTCTTCGTAGCAGCCTGTATGGTGCTATGGTGACAGTTGTCACTGCCTGCTTCAGATGCGTTTGAAAGCTGCCTGTTCTCAACGCTTCTGTTATGTTTCTATATTAGCACAACGCTGACTGTTCTTAAGTTGATCCCAAAAAGGCTCTTACTAGTGCTTCTACACTATTTTTACTATTATTTGAAGAATATAAAGAATTTCTGCTTACCTTTCCCATTAGAGAAAGGTTCTAGTGTAATGGCCGTTGTCCATACAGTGTTTGTAAATCGTACACTGTTTGCTTTTTTTTTTTTAATCTTCCTTCTCCTTTTACACAAACAGCCTTTCTTTGGCGCTGAAACCCTTTTTTTGTTCCCTTTCTAAATACTGGATAGAGAGTAGTTGTTCATTGTGAACGCGGCTCTCTCGCTGGGCAGCTGCATTCCAAGGACTTAGCGCAGAGGCCGCCATTGGCGGGGGCCGGCGAGATTTCGGGCGGCAGGCAGTTGCGTATATCTGCCGGCCGACCTCCCCGTGCCCTCGCAGGAAGTGAAAAGGCTCTGGGTAGTCAGCTGTGCAAGATCTGGGTGCATGCAGGCACACTCAAGATGGATGCCAAAATGGGTTAGTCCCTTTTTCTTGGTTTTCTTTAATACATGTGAATTAAACTCGCTCGTATATCTCGAGGCTTTTAATTTCTCTTTCTAAAAAAAAAAAAAAAACAACAAACCAAGAGGGTTACTTGATTCAGGGGTGGTTTGTTTTTTTTTTTTTTTTAAAGAGAGGATTATCAGGTTAAATATGTTAAACCACTTGGTTTTATCATCAAAAACCGATATGAATTGTGCAGTTTTAAGTTAAATGTCTGTGAAAGAAAGAAAAGACTTCAAAAAAAAATATATATACAGTGATAAACCTATCACGGCACTTGCTTTAAAAGCAAAATGTAATTGGATGAGTTCTGCATGTAAGGCACGGATGCTAGCAGTACGGTACTATTTTTAGACGTGCCAAGTGACAGTTCGTGCTTACCAAATGTAGGCAGCTGTTCTTGCTTTAGAATAGGCCTGGAATACTTGCATTAAATGCAGGAGATTGTAATTCATATTGTATAAAATAAAGATTAAAACAGTTGCCATGAGGAAAGGTACAGTTTGGCAGGGCTGTTCCTGAGAATTGGTTGGGGGTTTTGTTTTTATGTTGTGGGTTTTTTGTGTTTTGTTTTTTTTTTTTTTTTCTTTTAAATCTGCTGTGAATACCTTGTGTGTAAGTTAAAACCAGAAAGCTGCTTCTAGTAATGCAGTAATTCTAGTAATTAGAATTAGTAATGCTGCTTCTAGTAATTCTAGTAATCTTTTTTCTTTCACTTTAGAAAGAAATATAAATCTGATCAGTTGGAGAATATAAATCAATTTCATCGTGTACTCTCTTGGACTGAGAATTACAAATTGAGTTTTCAGTGACTTTTAACACAGAATTTCCCTTTGAGGACTTAACAATGAAACCAGATATCTGTGTCATTAAGCTCCGGCTGATTTGGTGGTTCTCCAAATGGAGTGGAGACAGAGTGAGGGAACAAGCGCTGGGTGCAGCTTAACTCTGGCCTGGGAGGTCCTAGCTTGGGGATTTTTTTTTTATAGATTGCTGGGAACAAAAGACTTGAAGATGGATCGCTAGAGGCCATTTGGCATTTGTCGTATGCTTCAATTCCAGCCATTTACCTTTGTTTCTTGTATTTTGGAAACTGTCACACAGATGAATTACTGTCTTTACATTCCTTATAACAGGGTTCAGGTATAATGCGTTTCTGCTTGTAGTAAGTGATTTCCTAGGAAGCAGTAAGAACCCGCTATCAGTGGGGAGGCGTTAAAACTGTGTTACCGAGGAGGGAGTATCTCATTTACAGGACTAACGCCGCCTGCAAACGGAGAGGAGTAGGGCTCATACTTGGTGTGTCACATGATACGGGAGCAGCACCCAAGTCTGAATGTATGGATGCTCAAATTGCAGCATTTAAAAATAAATAGAATTTCAGTGTTTGCAGCAGTACTCAGAAAGAAATGAGTTTTTGTAAAGATTTCTTGCATGATTGAGGAGCACAAAATCCAGCAACTTTTTTTGGCAAGACTGGTTTTGAAAATCTCACCCAGGCGTTATGGATACTTGCAGCTCAACTTAGGTTTACGGTTTACAACGATTCATAGGTCAAGCTCACAAGCTCCTTTTACGTGCTAAACTTGCTTAACGTAAGGTGTACAGAGACACTAACAGACGCTTTTGTGATTAGAAGCCAAACCAAAGAAAATGTAGTTGAATTGAGGGATTATAGCCCATACAAAAGGAATTCTGTGATGACTTGATTTTTTGTGTGTGGTTGATTTTTACAAATATTAAAGAAAAGTTGTCTTGCTTAGAGCTTCATTTCTTTGACAGGGAAAATAGAAGTGCAGCTTTGTAACATGAAGAGACCCAACAGAATAACAGGTCAGGAGGGTGCGTGGGTAGGGTGGGCTGCAATTTGACGAGGACTTTGGACTGGTGCTGTTCCGAGAGGAGGAGCGGCACCTCCTTCAGCTGGCTGCTCGCTCGCTTACCCTGTACGTTTGTGGAGTCACACAGTGAACCACAACCAGAATCTGATCCGGCTGGCTGCTTAGGTTTTATTTTTATTTTTTTATTTTATTTTTTTTGTTGGTGCGGTAGTTGTCAGCAGAATGCAGAGAACCAGGCTCGTTCTGTGTGTGACGGAACCAAGTGGTGGTGCAGGGGTGAGGCTGTTTCTTTCCGCAAATCTTTGGTTTGTGATAAATCTAAGGTGTTCAGGCAACTGTAACCTGGTTCTGTCTGTAGAACTTAAGGAAATTTCTACGGAAATGGGAATTAAATACTTGGATAAAATATTTTGCATTATGAAAATGGCAGCTTGAAGTTTCTCACCCGGATTCTCATCTTTCCAGCGCCTGCTGCTCAGTACGGTTTCCCTGCGGAAATAATTAGGAAAGGACTTCAGCTTCTGAAACACTGTGAAATTGCACAGTAGCCCCACTGGCATTTTCATGCTGTACCTACAAAGGGATTATGCAAACTTTGCCCTACAGAGGCTACTAAGTATTTACTGTTGGTGCATTGCTATATTTTCATCCTGTAAGAAATAATAGACAAATTTTTTTTAAAATTTTCTTTCATAGTCATTCAAAGTAAGAACCTGTTCTGAATTGTGATATGCTATTTTACAATGAGCTTTGGTGATGTTTAGGATAAGATTCCTAAACTTGTGGTGTCATAGTATTAATTTTTCTGTCATTTATCTTGAGTTCTGTATCTAATACATTATTGCTATTAACAAGCAGTTTTGATGCAGAAGAGGAATTTGTTCTTCTGAAAATCTAATCAGCTGTGGAAGTAGAAATCATGAAGGGTGAATTTTATTGTATGTTTCATCATAAAAGTATAAAACTGGACTAGATGCCTCTGCCCAGTTGTGTACTGTGCAATGGAGAATCCCGTTTGCCAGATTTCATGACTTCAGTGAGGTAATCAACTGGATGCAACAGCACCTCAAAACAAAGCAAGCAGCAATGGATGTATTAAGCCATTACCTATGACTTGTGCAAGGGTTTAGTTTAAACAGTGATGCTAAAAATGGCATAATACAGTGTTCTCTCATGAGGGTCACTTAAGGAAAAAATAAACTCGCCTTACAAATGAAGTATTTTGCCTTGGAGCACAGCAGATTTAGCCTGGATCGAAATTTCAGTGAGATTATTCCCTCTTGATGGCTCAGTCTGTCACCCGTAATCAACATTATAAACTCCCATGGAAATGTCTTCAGTCTAAAGGAGACAAAATGAACTTCTAATGAGTCTTGAGTGGTGCCTTTGCCTCTACCAGACTTGCAAAGATAAAATGGTTTAGAGATCTGTTAGTGTCTTGTCGTTTGTCCTAACAGGGAATCAGAATCAATCTATTTAGTGAGTGAGCTCCACAAAATGCACAAAAATAAAATGAACTGTAGCACAAACTGCTGTGGTTCTGGTGCAGAACATAGCACAGTAGTTGAAGAGACTAAGTCTGACATTGCTTAAGGGCAGAACTGTTCTTAAATTTTAACAATTACATTTGAGGTAATCCTAATAACAATAATCCCAATAATCTGAAGACCAATGCAGAATCAGTGCTAACATAGCCTATTTCTAGTTCTAATTTCAGCTCTGGTTTGACAGTGAGATCGCAAGTTCCATTCTTGATGACTCTCAGCAGTCACGTGAATCATGTTTTACTGTTTTCATGTGGATGCAAAAGGTATCTTGTTCTAATTTCTCACCTTCTTTAAAATTTTAGTTGTTGACCTCCTTTACTGGCGAGACATTAAGAAGACGGGAGTGGTGTTTGGTGCCAGCTTGTTCCTGCTGCTTTCATTAACAGTGTTCAGCATCGTGAGTGTGACAGCTTATATTGCCTTGGCCCTGCTTTCTGTGACGATCAGCTTTAGGATATACAAGGGAGTTATCCAGGCAATCCAAAAGTCTGATGAAGGCCACCCGTTCAGGTGAGATTTTTCTTTCTTTTAATTAAAAAAGTGTGTTTTGGGGAATAGCAGTATTGGTGCTGTTAGAAGCAGTAGATGACATACGCCGTAATATGTTGCATAATCATGTAAATAGTCGCTGTACTGAAAAATCTGTTACCCAGCCTATGATTAGTAGTCTTTCAGTTTTTCTCAGTAGGCATACATAGCCATAAAAAAAAATGAACTGAGCACCTGGTACAGGGGATATCCCTGGGAATGCTGGAGTGTCTTAAGTTAGATTAAAAAAAATTAAATACTTAAATCTAATGGAGTAATGTGTGCATTTTAGAATGGTATACTATATATGTATATATAATGTCTATAGTCAGAATGTGAACCAGTCGCAGATGATGTACAAAATTTAAAATGTAAAGAATACCCAGGAGACGCAGCACTTTCAATGCACTATATTTAGCAAAAATCAGAATAAACATAGCAGGGGATACTTTCATCTTTTTTGACTTTTTTTTTTTTTAAGAATGCTGTTAAAATTTATGTTTTAGTGTGTAGCAGCATAGCTGTGTTCTCCACATGCCAGGCTGCCTTGTCATCAGCAGAATCCAGGTTCATTGCAGCCTGCCAGGTTTATTGCAGATCAGAAATCCAGAAGCTTGGACTTAGAATTCTAAGGCTCGAGGAGTTGAATCAGAGGATTAATTTATGTCCTCAAAGAGGACCGACAAGCTCTTTAAGTGATGAGCGAAGTCCTTGGGGCATGCCGTGTGTGCACTTCCCTGCAGTGTGGGAATATGGTATCTGTGGTATTCATCCTTTCCTCTGTGGAGTACAGTGGTGCCCATTATTGGAAAGCTGCATCTTAAGAGAAATAAAAACTTATTAATGCGTTAGAGTACTTTCTAAGAGTGGATGTTTCCTGTTTCCGTACCAGCCCTGTCCCACACTGCTCAGACTTGCTTCTCTCCTTTTATTCATCAATGAAGTGGTTCAATCTCAACTTCCCTTGCACCTTTCAGAAACTCCTGCTTGCCCTCTTATTTACCTCTCTTACTAATTTTGTCGCGCTCCCAATTATTCTCATTCTCTTCCATTATCTTCAATAAGGCAAAGTAAAATGTTTTCTTGGGTTTACCTCCATTCCTCCCTGACTATGTGTAGTGGCTCATTTACCCAGCGGAAGCCAATCTGTGCCTAAAACAGCTGTGGGACAAGTCTCGGGGGGGAAAAAAAGGAGTATTTGCTCTCAAGCTTAGATCTGATATGAAGAAAATACATCTGAACAATTGGCAACAACATTCAGTATAGCAGTATGAAGTATGTATCTTTTGTAAACTTAGATTTTTTTTTTAACCATCAAGGCCTTGTGTGGCTCTCCTTGTTCAGCCTCACTAGGGTGAATAATTCCCAGCTAGAAATCCTGTTTGCTCTGTCTAGCCAGTAGTGCTCTTCGATATCCAAACAGCATTTCCAAGTTTACCAGTTAAGTTTGTTCTTAGCAAGAACAAGCAAAACTTGTTCTACCTGTGCTCTTCCTGCAGTTTATTTCTAAAAATACTGATATTCATAAGAAGCTTCTAGACATTCTTGTCCAACGTACCTGGCGCTTACTTTTTATCTGTATAGTTTCAACTACAAGAAGCATATTTTTACTTGAATTTAGTTTGACAGTGAAGAGCACGTCCATGAGATCAATTTAATTTTTGATTCAGATACTGAGTATCTTGCTGATGAGTTGAGAGGTGTACAGATTCAAGCCAAGTGTGGATAGCAGAATGTAGCCTTGAAATGGCCGCCCTCTGTAGTTATTGTTTACAATATTTTAATTTATTTTGGACTTGCCACAAGGCCATGTTTAACTTTGCCTTAAATGACATACATAGGAGCCTCCATTATGCGGTTTTTATTTAAAAAAACAAACAAACAAAACGACCCCAAAGCAGAATCTCCTCCTAAACAAAAGCACAAGTTTAACAACTGTAGTAATGTAAACTGATTGCCCTGTTACAGATGTGCTGCATTATTCCTTCTACCTCCAACATGCCAATTATATAAATAAATTAAACTTCGTTTAAAGAGTTTAAATTGCCATAGCCACTGCAACTGCAGATAAAAGTCGTCTTGTAGCAAAAAGAACACTTAACCAGATGGGAGCTTACATCTTTCTGTTAAAAGGACTGCTGTCAGTAACTGTAAGAAATTTCTTTAGCAAATGATGAAAAACTTGCTCATTTTACTGTGCCTTAGTGTGTTTGTTACAGCTTAATGGTAACTCCAGAAGTGCCTTCCAGCAGTATGAATGGATATGTTGCTTTTGTAGGATTTTTTTTTCTCTTTGAGAAATGAAGGAATCTCAAGTCTGGTAGAGTATTAGGCCACCTAATACAATAGCAAAACCTGAGAATGACACAGGCCCCACACCCCCCAGCCTGTCTCTCACTTAGTAAATGCCCTAGCACAACATAGCAGTAAGAAAGAAACATTTTGGGGGGTTTTGTTTCATTGTAAGGTTTTTTTCAAGGTTCACTTTTGTGTTACCTAAGAATTACTTAGGTTAATTCTGGCCTTTTAGCATTCCTCATATGCTGAGGTTTTTTTCTTTGTAACATGAAAAGAACCTGTGTTGATACTGTATATATAACATATGTTGATAGTTTGACAGCACTCTTACAGTAAAGTTTCATAGGCTTTTCTTTCTTGCAGGGCTTACTTGGAGTCCGATGTAGCCGTGTCTGAAGAGCTTATTCAGAAGTACAGTAATGTTGTGCTTGGTCACATTAACGGCACAGTCAAAGAGCTGAGACGTCTCTTCCTAGTCGATGACTTAGTTGATTCTCTGAAGGTAAGTTTGCTTCAGCTGTACTTACAGCAGCCTTGTGTAAACAGATTCCTTGCTGACCTAGGTTAGCAAAGCCCACTGGTCCTTAGAAGCATGAATGAACAATAGCATCTTTGGCTCTGTATAAGTAAATAATGAGTTTTAGTTGGCTTGTTGGAAGTCATAACCCTTTTGTTTTTCAAGAAGCATAGCTTTCTGTTAGCGCTGAGTTGAATATAAAGCACTGCGTGCAGTAATAGAGTGGATAACTTTATGCACTTTATTTTGACAGTATAATAAAAAGGAACGGAAAGCTGAAATAAGCTCTGGGTGCATGCAGTTCAGCTGTTACACCTCCTTGCTGGTTCTTAACAGCAGAAATCTTTTAAGAAAACAAGACACTGCTCCAATATGGGCATTCAGAATGTGTCACTAACGTATATCTGTCCCTCTTGAAAATCTGTGGTTTGGGCTAGACTGCCATAGTCTGGCTTGGTTTTGTTTTTTCCTGTTGGTTTCTGTCCAGAGAGGAGCAACTGGTTAGTGTACAGTTACTTGTCTGAAACAGCAGGAGTTCTTGTGTCCATTTTTTTTGCTGAAAGAGTGGGGACTGAGCGATGCCCTTGTTTTACTGGGAAGGTGGACATTTGTTTCAGTCCCTGAGTTTGGGTGGGAACAGCTGCTGCTTTTAGTGATGAGAAGTACTGAAATGGGTTTTGCAAGTTACTCTCCCTAAAGTATGCAATACTGCCTAACAGATTTCTTGACTATGTCCAGGTAGTATTTAATGGGATTTATTGAAGGTGGCAGAACAAAACTGACAGTGAATAATAATAAAAAATTGGCTGAAAACTCTTCAGTTTTGTTCTGTGAGAATTGTATACTCTCCTTTCAAGCTAATCGCCTTTCTTCATTTTTCAAACAATTGTTTCCTTTACTGAGTACAACGTGTTGTCCCTTTCTTTTTCAGTTTGCTTAATCTTCTGGAAATAAAGTTGCATTTATCCTCCAGTAAATCCCTTCCTTAGTGCTTTGTAAAGTCCTTTGAGGAGTTGTGGGGTTGGGGGAAGGTGTTTCTAATGAAACTTTGAGAAAAATAGGAAGGCTGTAAAAGTCTTTGTTGTATTTGTGGAATAGAAATAGGGTCTTACCCAGAGTTTCTAGATCCACTTTCTCATTATGCTCCAACTTAAGCACAGAGTTTGTGCAAGTCTCTGACAGTAAGTCCTTTCCCTCTGGAGAAAGGAAAGATGATAAGGCGTTGTTACCTGGGGTCTGCTGCTCGTGGTAAAGATTCATTTTCTCAGGAGGGAAAG
>NW_009598947.1:11274-28094 GCF_000690535.1 Cariama cristata
AAGAGGAGAATGGGATGTTAGCCCAGGGATTTGTCTAATAATCTTCCTGCTCCTGAAGGGTTGTGTAGTGAAAGTATTTTATGAGGTAGCTGTGCCTTCTTATTTTCTGGTCATTTTTCTGGACATGATTGATACTGCTGCAATCATTTTATGGCAAAGTGGCTTAAATAAGGCCGTGGTTGTCGGTGCCTGGCCAGCGTTTCCCCGGAGGGACTGCATTTTGATGGCTACAGCCTCTCACCGCTGCCCATCGGTCTGGTCTGTAAGAAGCTGTGTCTCGCCTTCACGCTTCAGTGACTGAGTACTTAGGATTCATCTCTGCAGCATCTGAAGGCCACAGCCTTGACCAAACGAATTACTGTGTGCACAGCTAGAATTGCATTTCGTTAACTTAAACTTGGTGTGCAAGGGAGGAAAGGAACATATTCTTTGTCTATTGTGTTTTTTAAGGGCATGGAGTTTCCATGTTGAAAGAAAAGTTATTTTGCGTAAGTCATGTTTGGATCCAATTAAACAACATCACAGAAAAACTTGTAGTCACAAGGTCGCTTGTATTTCTTTAATAATTAAGCCCTTCATCTGAGTTACAAGGATTTCCACACCATTTGTTTAGAGATCCCAATCCCTTGCAGGAAAGGAAAAGGAAGCAGTGAACAGCCAACTGCTGTTTCAGTTAACGCTGTTTTAAAATTAGGCCTTTCAGAGGAATTATGTTAGAGGTAGAATTAATTCCAGTCAGAATGTCTTCAAGGCACTCTAACTGCTTTTAAAATACTGTGGTATCTAGGAAAGACATGTTTATTCAGCTGAACTAATTAATTTCCCCTCTTCTTCTGACATTTAAAATGTTTTATGTAGGTTAATTAGTCTAATTTATGGTAGTTGGGAGCAAGTCTTATATGAAACCAGTGAATGTCAGGACAGTTCGCAGCCACAAGTTACTGATTTTGAAGAGTTTGTGCTTGAGGAGAACATGAAGATGCTGGGGTCTTATGTAATATGACGACACTGGTTTAAAAAAAATAAAATATCTTGGCTCGTGTAGTTTAAACATCTTTACTATAGGAAACAGCGTGTTGTTTATAATTAAAGTTACAGAGCTTTAATGTAGAAAATATCTGCAGGTCAGTTTATTGTGTGTAATAGTTCTGGCTGTAAAATGTCTTGTTAAGATTTTTTCTTTTTTATTAAACAATGCTTTAGTCATCAGAGTCTTAAAATGGACTCTAAATATTTATGCAGCACAAAGGAAAGTTCCTCACAGCTCTTGAGGAGCAATTCCAGAGGAGCCCTTGCCAGAGAGTCCCAGGAGAAACTGCACTTGGTCCTGATAAACAGCGATGAGGGCTTCCCCCCCAGCTGCACAGCGGGGGCTGCTCTGACACTGGGGCGCAGTCGCTTTCAATTTGTCGTTGCTCAACTGATGTTTTGAGAAACGGAGCTCTTTGCCGTGTTGGAACTATCTCGTAGTAAAGAAACACGGATGGACCTTTCTGGATTTGCCATTACGTTGCAGTATGCTTTGGGTACTGGGGAGTCGTTAATCATGGAGTGAGGCAGGCAAAAACTTGATTCGGTCGTATCATCAGATGTACTGGGTTTTTTACTGAGTTATGTGATCATTGTAATGTTTAGGCTGAGCTTGAGCCCTGTGCTTTCCTTCTGTCCTGAGTGTGTGGGAAGAGCAGTATTATCTTTGTGGGTCAGTCCTAGGTTGCCTAGGTTTGGGGTTTTTTTTCATCTTGGTGCTTTAAGTGTTTAGCGTTTGTAAGCTTCTCTGAGTTTGTCTCATTTGCAAGGAAAAAAATGCAGAGACCAATACGTAAATGTGGGATTGAGATCAACTCCACTTAATCCTGGGAGGGTTGTTTTAACTGTCCGAAGTGTCTGAAGAGAGAAGGAGTTGTGGGAGCAGGGTTCTGAGGTTTTTACTGAACTGCATTTGCTTCGGTAGCCCCAGCTCTCAAAATAGGTGTGCCTTACTGACGCGATGGAGAGAGGGGGGTGGTCTGGCTGGGCTCAGCGGTTCCCTCTCCCACCCGGTATGAATCAGTGAAGTGGATTAAAAACTGCACGTGCAACACAGTTCGTCCTTACACCCTGGTGCTGCTCTGGATGGAGAAGCAAAGCCTGTGTCAGTCAAATGTTGACTCCTGGATTTTGATCTTTCTCGGGCCATAAATTTCAATGCTCACTAAATAGGATTGGATAGTTTGATAATTGTTGGACTTTGGGGTTGATTCATATCTGTTATCCCTCTGCTTACGTAAAGTCACATTTTTCTGACTTGGTCATAGTCTTCAGCGATATCACAGAATGTCCACCTGACCGGGGTGGTGCTTAGCTGCGGTAAGCGTGTTCATGCAGAGGAGAGCTTGGAGAGCTGCCACGCGGCTTTGCTGTGGGCGCTTGAAGCCGGCGTGTTTAGTTTACTGAATGCACAGCCTGCAAGAGAATCATTCTGAATGATCACAAACTTGGGGGCTTTTTGCTGTAGTAAAAGTTGTTGAATTTGCTCCCCTCGCCGGGGAGGGGGACGTGCTGCATGTGCAGCCTTGCTCTGAAAGGAAAGGATTTGCTGCGTTAAAATGTCTTGTGCAAAGAGGCTGGCAGCCAGCTCTCGCCCTGGCATTGCGGAGAACTGGGCCAAGGTTTGAATGAATCATGAGGGAGTTTCGAGAAATCTGCTTTATTTTTCGTGATAAACCTGCCAAAATCCTTCAGGGGGAATGCAGTTGATGGTAACATTGCAGCCTTGTCGGGGGGTTAACTTTATGCCTCTAGTGCTGCTTGCGTCGCATCTAGAAAGAACTGACAGATAACGAACTGCATCATCTGCAATTAATCCTACTGAGTTTTGAAAGGGATCAGCTTTGAATGAAGCTGTTGAAGTAAACTTTGTTTCATTACAGGGCTCATGCAATTAAACTTGTATTGATTGTCATGCCCTTATCATATTGTTGGCTGATGATTTTGTTTGCTTTGGATGTTTTGCATCTTATGATAAGCTAAAAATGGATGTTTGGATACATCGCTTCCGTCCTTAGTTGATTAACGGGCTGGAGGTCTCGTCTGTGTGCTCTGCACGGTGCAAGGCGTAATTCAGTGCTTAGCAAGAAATAAGCCCTGGTAAATCCACTGTGTCTGACATCCAGCGCCCGGCTTCTGCTCAGTTCCTCGTGGGCTGTGCAACACTAGAAGAAAGGGGCTGATTTTCCTCCGGGAGGAATCCTACACAGAAATAGAGCTGGCAGCCTTCGGCCCCCTCCCAGCCCGGTATAGGTCAGAGGTGTGCTGGGGACACTCTCCGCCTGGCAGAAAGCTGAGGGGCTTGAACTTCGGGGGATCTTTGTGTAAAGCTAGTGAAGCGGAGCGGGGCCTGGATGCGACGGGGAGCTGTAGGAGTGCAGTCAGCAGGGTGGCGGGGGGGGAGGAACGGTGTCTGGGTGCGAGTTAGGGGCTGGGATACGAAGCCAGAAATTATGGCAGCGTGAGGGTTTAGGTGTCTGTTAACAGAAGGGACGTCTTTGCTTCTGAAGCTGTCTCTGACTTAGAGCCAGCTTCCATTTTATGCCACTGTTGACTGCTCTCTTGCCTGAATTTTTTAGTATCCAAAACTCCTATGTTGTTTTTGTTTTTTTTTAAGGGGGGGGAAAGTCAATCAAGCCAACCATGTCACGTTACCTTCCAGGCCGGTTTTTCCCCCAATGTGACAAAAACCTCTGCCTAGTCTAGCCAACGGTTCCTTGGGACCTTTCCGTGATTGTGATAGTTTGGTGCCGGTGTTAGCGCTGCAGCCCCGGAGGGGATGCGCTTGTACGTTGGCTGCTGGGCTACCGCACAAACTAGTGACCCGCTTGCTTTCTGGCTCTGTGGCCGAGCGCTGCGTCATGCGCCAGCCCTTTCACCTCTCGCTTGCCTGTCTTGTTCTGTCTCTTTGAAGGGCGGGAGGTAGGGACTGTGTTTGCCCGTCGTTCTTAAACGCAGAGTTGGAAGTGCTGTGTAAACACAGAGGGCATTGAGCAACCACCGAGTACTGACAGCTTTGGGTCACTGCTGACTTGGGCTGAATTCAGCCCTACGACCTAGACGCAAGAGGCCGCATATCCTATTACTGAACCCTTCAGCCATCTTGTCACTCATCTAGAATTACATGAGACGTACAAGGGTGAAGTGGAGTTTGGGGCATTTTAGTTTTCATATGTACGTTTTGAGAAGTTCTCTCACTGCTCTAACTTGCATGTTCTGGTAAGACAGACTGTGGGCTGACATGCTGTTTTTTTTCCTTTTTAGTTTGCAGTGTTGATGTGGGTATTCACTTATGTTGGTGCCTTGTTTAATGGTCTGACATTACTGATTCTGGGTAAGTGTTTTAAATAAATACCTGGCATACAAAATAACCCTGGACAAGCACTGAAGTCTGCTCGATTCTGTGAGGCTGTTCCTGTGTTCTTGAGAGGATAGCAAGATGTTACACTTTCGTGTCCTTTTCTAGGACGTGGATAACACTGCAGAAGAGATCATTTTGAATTGCGTTGTTGAATTCCCTGTGATTGCTGATCTGCCAGAGGTACCATTTAAAAGCACATTCTGTTGTGCTTGTCCCTGGCGGGGTTAGCCTCACCTGAATATCCTCGCTGTAGTGTGACTTTGCAGGAGGTACAAAATTGGCTGTGGCCATGTCCTACTGCAGATAAGTTTTATTTCTCGTATCCCTGAGCAGGCTGGCTTCAGGTGTCAGAAACTGGCTGATGTTGGCAGAAGCCTAAGCATCCTTTTTGAAGAATTTGCATAACCCCCAGTGAAAAAGAGCTGTGACCAGAGTTACTGTACTGTTAATGAGACCTGGAGAACAGCCCAGCTTCTCCTTAATAGGGATTATTTAAATTACTGGCCAACAATTTTTGTATGTATGTGGCTTGCTTTTAGTCATTTCTTTTTATTGTACCTCTTTGACAGAAATGCAAAGGCGTGGAAACTAGTCTTTGTTTTACCTGAACACCAGCCCTTTTGTCAGTATTTATACCTTTGATGTGCTCTTTTCCAGCTTTGATTTCGCTCTTCAGTGTTCCTGTTATTTATGAGAGACATCAGGTGAGTGTTTAATATGATTCATTAAATGTTTCATAAAATGACCTCTGCTGAAGCAAAACCACAAGTGAATAAAACCAAAATTCATTTCAATCTTCTAAAATCTTTAACGCCTTTAACCAGGAGGCAGTGCCAAGAAAATCAGGTTCACTCTGAAGTCCGGACTGCGTGTGCTTTTCTCCCCCCCCTCCTTTTTGGTGGAAGTATAAAGATGGCTTCCCTGGCAAACAGTTAGGAAAAGGGCCTGATTAACCTGCAGGCCTTCTCTCCTCTGATCCCGATTTGGTCAGGACTAAAGCAGCAGTAGGCACTGTGCACTAATCCTGATGGAAGTCAGTACTTCTAAAACAATTTCTGAAGAAACCTCTTTGGAGCCGATGCTACTCAGGATTTGTGTGCTGAAGCCATGTGGCATTTGTAGCCCTGGCAAAATAAGGAGGTGGGAGATGCTTGGCACAGTCTGGTCCTTCTCCTGGGGACAGATGAATGCAAAAGAAAGAGGTAAGAAGGACCCCAAATAAACCGCCTATGATTAAATTATAGCTGAGCCTGAGCAGGGACTGTCTTCAGCAGGTCATAGCACAGGAGGGGGGCAGCCAGCTCTGGCTTAGCCGTTCCTTCTCCTCTTTCAAAAACAACGCTGCTCATGGAGGCCAGCCTGGGACTGACTTAGGAAGGGAGGGAGAAAGGCACGGAGCAGATGGCGGAGCCTCTTGGGCTCCTCTCCGAGCTCCTGGGAAAGAACAAGGTAGGCTGCAGTGAAAGGAAAGCCTGCAGCCTGAGGAAAGACGATGGACAATTTAGCCTGGGCGCCTCAATCCGCTTGAGGAGCTGAAGGCTGCTCTCCGAAGGCGTAAGCTGTTTAACAGGCCCAGCCCCCCCAAGCAGCTTTCCTGCTCCACGGTGCCCTGAGGAGCTGACGGCTCCTCGCTGAGGGCCCCGGTTGGGCACCCCTGTGTTGGAGCAGCCTTGAGAAGGGGAGGGGGGGAAATGCTAGAACCTGGTTTGATGGACCGTGTAGAAGCCAGAGGTGAATTTATTTGGGTACCGACCCACTATTCGCTGCTGTTATGTGTGTTCCTGGAGGCAACCACTCACATGTGCCATCGCTGAAGCTGCAGGAGCTCTGGCATCAAACTGGGAGCACCAGAGGGTTGAGCCCCTTCCCTCCGTCAGCAGTCTGCAGTGTAAAGCACGTCTTGATGCGGCGTGACGCCGCCTTCCGCGCAGCACAGCAACTGCGTGTAAGAGCTGGTCTGTAACATCTGTCGTCTTCCATTTCAGGCCCAAATTGACCATTATTTGGGACTCGTGAACAAGAATGTCAAAGATGCAATGGCCAAGTGAGTAGGACTGGTTTGGGTATTTTTTTTTTTTTTAAAATACTACTTCACTTTATAAATAATGTTTACAGTTCTTGGTACCTATGGTACTCCTGTATATAACAACAAATGCATTACATGCACTAGTCCAGGGAGGAAAAAGTCCTTTGTTTAAATTGGGAATGGTTATGAAATCAGCGCCCTTCTTGCTGATGCTGTTAAGTTAGTAAGTTAATCCTGTATTATTTCGAACAGAAATCTGTGTATTTGAACCCATTAGTGGAACCTGAGGCCCTCAGCAGTTGCAACAGAGGGGGTGAATGAATAAGAATTTAGCCGTTTCTGAGCGTAATAGTTGTTTTGTGTTGCCATGATAATGATCTTCACATGTTGCTGTTTTTAAGACTATGTTTACCCCTACCTTTCTTGGTTGGTGTTGGTTACTCAAATGCTGCTCTTTTTCCTCTCCTGTTCCTCTTGTAGGATCCAAGCAAAGATCCCTGGGTTGAAGCGCAAAACTGAATAAAAAGCCTGAAGCAACTTATCGATAGGAAGTTCGTCTTTAAGGGGGGAAAAAATACTTACTTGGATTGACATGGGGAGGGTCAGGGAATAGCAACGCCCTTGACATCGCAGTGCAATTTCACAGATCTTTATTTTTTAGCAACGCAGTGTTTGAGGAAAAAATAACTGTTTTGACTGCCATGTGTTTCATCATCTTAAGTATTGTAAGCTGCTATGTATGGATCTAAAACTAATCATCTTTCTTTATCCTGTGTGCAGCACTGGCTAATACAAAAGATTTGCGAAAGCTGTACATTTTGCTTCATCAGAGGTAGTCCCTGCTGCGTTCCGGAGGAGGTAGTGCAGGTGGAGCGGAGGATAACACTTCCCAGTTTGTGCACTGTGTATGGTCTGTGTAGATTGATGCAGATTTTCTAAAATGAGATGTTCTAGAAGAATATACCATTTTAGCAAGTTTTGAAAAATCTTGCCTTTTTGGTATGAGTATAGCTGTATCGTGATTTTATTGTTTTATCAATTGCCTATATATATATATGTGTGTTTCACAAAGCTTAGATCTTTCAGCTGCTCCACAGTGCTTCATACTTCAGAGGATTGACTGAGTTCTGGACTAGCTCCATAGCACACAAGCTTGAAAAACTAAAATGTCTCTGTAAACACTAGCATCTGTTTAAAAAAAACCAACCAAACAAAAGAGAAATGAACAAAGGAACTGCCACATATATTAAAAGAAACTACAGCATACACTTTGTTGCACGGACGTACGGTAGATGATTTTGAGCAAATAATTCTACAGTCTCTCAAACTCTGATAATCTGTGGACCGAATATCTACTGCTGCAAAATGTTGTTTGGAAACTTAAAACCTTGTTATGCAAGAAATGATAAGTGAAAATTTATACACTTGCAGTTTAAGCTGTATTGAACTAAGTCTGTGGAATGCATTGTGAAATGTAAAAAAAAAAAAACCAAAACAACAAAAAAAGCAAAAAAAAAAAACCCCAACAAAAACCCCAAGTATCAATAAAGCTTATAGACATAAAATAATATCGGTATTTTGCTTTCTTGAGGCAAGTTTAATATATTTGTGTTTATTTTGTTTAAGTTCATCGTGATTAAATATCCATTGTACATGGTGGTGGAAATAGTTTGTCGGACGTGTAGCAATGTGAGTAGACGGATTTTTCATGATACCTTTTCACCTGTGCAGTGTGAAGCAGTTTGTTCAGTTCCAGTTACAGATTTGACGTCCCCAATAGCTGTGCGTGTCGGCCGGCCGGTGATGCTCAGTTCGGCGCGTAGTTCGTGTAGCACAGATTTCTGCCCGCAGGGAGGAGGCCTCCGCGCTGAATCCTGAAGGCCCCCGTTGTTACCGCTGCCAGCTGTGCCGACGGCGCAGTGACACGGGGGTGACGGTGTCAGACGCCACTTAAGTGTTGTGAGGTGGTTATTGAAAATTGTGAAAGATGGAAGCTTAGATTCTGCTAAACGAAGCGAAGATCCTTGGTTTCTTTCATTTTTGAGACAATAATGTATGATGCCATATTCTAATTTGAAGGAAACTCTAAAGCAAATGCCAATAATCTTTTCAGATCAACTTGTTGAATCTGATTTAAGAGCTGGACATTGAAAACTTGTATCCAAATTTATTTGAGACACAGATTTTAAATTAATGGCATCTTGACCATTAAAAAATAAATTCATGCACTAATATTTTACTTTACAGTATGATACATCATTACTCCTGAATACATAAATATACATAAAGCCAAACTATACAAACATACAAATTTTAAGTGTTTTCCTGACAGACACTATTGCTTTAAGATATTTTTCACATCACCATTGATTAATTCATTCTGCCACACAACTGGTTTTATTTGGGATACAATCAATGTGAAAGGAAGGCAAACATTATTACAACATAGGCAAAGAAGGCGCTCACTGACATCACCACCTAACATCGTTACATTATTTGATCAAGAAGGTTTCTTTAAAAAAAAAAGACTGCATAGGGACTCTTATTGTGTATCTGACAAACTGATCTTCTGTATAGTAATATAAGGCATTAATAAATTAAATTTTAAAAAAAGGTGATTCTTTGAGGTTGCTGAAGCACTTTTGTGTGTTAAATGTACGTTGATCCACTCCTTTATTTGTTGCATCCAACAGCTGCCTTTTTCTGCAGTGGGCATCAGAAGTGGAGTGGCAGGGAGTGTCCACAGTTCACAATTATATTTTCCTGCACAGGGACTAAAGCGCTATTTAACATTTCCTTTCAAAGACTAAATGCAAGTCTGAATGTTTTATTTTGGCCTTTATTTCTTTTGATTAACAAACAGTCTTTTTAAAAGCAAGGTAATTTCAAAATATGGATGTTATTCCATGCCAGAAATCACAGAAATTTTTTGTTTTGACATTGCCCACATTTCCTGTTCCTTTCTAAACAAACAGTTTCACTGGAAAAAGTTGAACTTGCTTTTCTTTCTCCAATTCCACTGTCCCTGTATTTTTTGGTTTTGACAAAATGTTTGTTAAATGAGCGGCTTTACTTGCCTTTTGTGAACGTCTGCTCCTGGTGTCCACTTCCACCTGGAGCCACCTCTCCTTTCATCTCAGCTGCCTCCTGCCCCACGCTCCCCCAGCCCCGTCACGGACGAGGGGGCTGCATGAGGCGCAAGAGAAGCGGTGATGGGAAGAAGAGTCCAAATGCAGCAAAGATGATGCTTGTCTCGAGGATAGGTAAATTTTCTGGTATCATCAGAGTGATTTGTGGTTTACTGGTAAGCAGCACGGGCCTAGCTGCCTGCTGGAGGGTAGGGGCAGTCCCTGCTAGTGATGGGCCAGGCGCTGCTTTGGCAGGCAGCCCCCCCCCCGAATGGGAAACAGCGGCTCTTGGAGGCTTTCAAACCACTTCTTAAATACGCCGGATGGCCACTGCCTGGGGAAGCAGTTACCTAAAAAGCACATTTTCCCACAAACAAGGAGAGTGCAGGAACACTTGGGGAACAACTTCCTCAATATTTGTGTTAAAATTCCTTTAACCACGTCTCTCCCTACTCTCTCTCCCCCTCTACTCACCATTTGAATTCAGCTTCAAATTCTGGCTGCAGTCGAGCTACCATCACACGCCAATTGTGAACAGCTTATCGAGAGGTGTAATGCCATCAGGACTTTGTCCTTAGAACAGCGCATAGCTTCGTGCTGTTGGAAACAGTTTGGAATTCACTTGTGAAGGTATTAAAAAACCAAAGCAGAAAACAGGGATAATGTAAGTACGTACACAGCTGGAAAAGGTGTTAATGGTTAGCCCTCCTCTGTGTTGAAGTTATAGCACCGTATGTTGAAAGCAATTGGTGGGAGGCAAGACTGTAGCCCATACTACTAGAAAATTATTCAAAGGCACTTCATGGATAAAAAATTTTGCCAAATATATATATTCCAAAATAAAATGGACTTAAAAAAAAGATAACTTTGCTCCTTCCATTATTGAAAGCTGAAGTGTGACCCCCCCCAGCATGCTCATTAAAAGCTTGCAGTTTTACTCAGTGCACCAAATTTGAGTTTTAAGCAGGTATGGTTAAACCCACCAACTTTCTTGAACAAATGTTCAAGCCATAAATTTTGAAATTACACAAATGAAAGGGCCCAACGTTTTCTCAGCGTGCTCCCTTTTCAGACATGGTTTGAATAACACAGTATTAGGCAAAAGCAGCTTCGTGCGTGAACTGTTCATCACTTTGGCCTACCCAGGTTACAAAAGGATTCCCTTTCAAACTTCAGCTTCCTTCTCAAGGATATTGGTCTTTCAAATGCAAGATCACATTCACATTCAGCAAATTCGTGTGAGTAATCTGAAAACGTGTAATCCGTGCAGCATCGTATGGAAATTACAGCAGCCGAAGGGGTAGAGGCATTCATGGCTGTCCAGTCCAGAGCAGTCACTTGGTGGTGGCAGTCACAGCAGCAAGAAGAGTTTCCTTTCAAAGACATCGCCATACAAATACACTACAAAGAAATTATTTGAAAGCATAGGTTTGTTTTTCCCCACGTCACTTGATGACAACCGTCAGCATATCATACCAAGAGAGACAGGCTGCCTCAATACAGACGTGGCCATAAATGTAGAGGTACCAGCAAAGCGCCAGGTAAAGCACCATTCAGCCCTGGAGTTACTCCACAAATGCCGGCACTCGGAGGCCCTTTTCTCAGGAGAGAGTTAAAGCATTGTCACAAACTACTGCGTGTGTGTTTTAGTGAAGGCCTGGAGGTTGGAAATGCTATTATTTCACTCAGCGTTTGAATCAAGAAATCCTCATCATAACTATAATGTCAAAACGAAGGCAGCTGATACGCTTTTCTGAGTTTATGTAACTTCTAGCCCGCAGCGTGAGACCCGAGGTAAATGCAGCCTTTGTTCCTATGCAGCTGCTTTGTGATCTGACAGAGCTCCCTGCTCTCCCACTGTGCAACCCCTTTTTTGGAAAAAAAAAACCACACAACCCCACACTTACTTTCGTAAGTGGAAAATGAAAAGATCTCTTTGGCGGGGGTGGGGGGTTCTTTATTTCCAGCATGGTTGCACAAAAGGTTGTGAATGCTAAGTTTGAAGAACAGCTCACCTCACGCGGCGAGAGGAGAGTTAAATTGGCTGCAGGGTGTTGAACAAACCGAAGGTAAGAGCAGTAGCTATGCTGCAGGCACTGCGGGCTTACTGAGGGGAGCCTAGTGTCATGAAACATACAGCAGTATTTCGTTTTCTGCTGCTGGAAAAGATGCGCGCTCTCATTCACTGGCAAAAATGACTCAATCCTGCAGTCTCCAGCTTGTATTTTTCCTGCCGAGTAAGCAGTTATAAATACCTGGTTCTTGACTGCGGCTTCTTGATACTTGCTCCTGTGAGAATTTGTGCCCTTTCGTTTCCTACCTTGTTGCTTTTCAGTTTTTCCAGTTCTGTTTAAAAAGGCTCCTGCAGTTTGTGTTTAGCCACGTTTAGTTTTTATTCCTCACCTTTCTTCTTCCTGTTTTGCTTCCCAGCAGTGTCCTCTCTGGGCGGTACTGGGAGCTCAGACAGACTTGGGGCGTTGGGGAGGAGGGGGATCGGGCAGGAGTCACACGTGTGTGCACGCACACACGCTGCCTGTCCTTTGAAAAAAAACCCAAACCAAATCACCCCAACACAAACTTCAGGCGCCTTTTGAGAAGCCTCCTGTTATTTGAAATGTCCTTCTCAATCTGCCTGTCCTCCTGTTGGGCTGGAATTCCTGTCCTACCCTTTGCTGGGCCGGAGCTATTCAGTTATTTTTGTGTGACTGACACCCCCACCAGCTGTCTTTGATCTAAATGTTCTTCAGACACACGAGCGGTTCCTGTGCCAGCGGCTGGGGCTCCTTCAGCTGCCTCTTGGCGCCCAAAGCCCCACAGGTCGGTGCTGGCCCACGCCACAACAGGTATGGTCTGCCTCGTCTGCCCTCTCGCAGGGAGGAAGGCAAGCCAAGGAGCTACAAGCCGATGCCTGATCAACACAGACACCCAAATGCAAGACGTTTCACCCAGTAGAGATGACCTTGTGAACAGCACCAGTGTGGCAAGGAGCGAATCGGGTGCAAGTGACCTTAAAATACAGCAATTCCAGAGTAAGAAAAACAAGCGAAAACTGTCACACATCAGCAGGCTTCGCTGACCACAAAGGTGTTAAATGCCTTGCTGTGGGTTTGGCATAGAAGAAATTTTTGATCGTTGTAAAAATAAATAAGCAGTTACCTGCAGTCATCTCCTCCTGTACTTATAACGTACTTGTCATCGTGAGAAAAGCGTATGTTGGTGACATGCGCAGAGTGCCCAAAATACCGCTTGTGTTTGGCCTATTGGAAAAAGAACAGAAGTTCAGGAATTCGTACAGTAGCGTGACATTGCAGAGTGACAAAGTTGCCTTGTGAGCACAGACAAAATCACGTCCCCAGCAGTGGCGGTGCCTGCGAGCCCACAGTCATCGCAACTCAGCACCTCATTCCGTGTGTCGCGTCCTCCCCGGTTGCTGGACGGCAGCTGCCCCGTCACCTGCGAGCTGCTCTCCTGGGGACAGCCGTTCTGCCGCCCAACTACCTCCCATGCTCCCGCAGCCAGCACCGGCTGGGAGCTGCCTGGAGATGACCCGTTGGGCCGCGCCGGTTGGATGCTAAGGAGTTTGAACACGAGGAAAAGCAAGCTGTTTAGATTAAAATAAAATATCCACTTACAAATTTTTCTGTGCATGGGAAATCAAACAGTTTCACCAGACCAAAGTCATCTCCTGTGACTATATTTAGGCCAGCATGGGTCACGCATGCACAATTGACATCTGCTTTATCTGCATTTCGCGGCCAAATTCCAATGACTTCGTCTCCAAGAATGCTGTTCCAAAACCAAGTTAAGAAAAGAGAGTTAGACTGTACGACTTACTTGCTGCTGCTTCCTTCCACAGCATGGGGAGGTAACACAGCCCAGTAATAAAAAATTGCTGCCTTTAAAATAAAGTCTTCTCCCTCTCAATCATTGCACTGAATATGATCTCATCACAGAGAACATCACAAGAACGCTTGTGTGACTCTCAAACCATGTCTATCCATAAATCCTGAGGTTTATCTCCTGTGGAAGCACTCACATCATTTTATACAAGCAGCTTGTGCAGCTACGGTCTCCTCCTGTCCTTGTGGACAAGATGTACCCTCCCACAGGGATTTCTGACAGCACTGTTCTCTTCTCTTAGCTGTAAGTCCTTGAATGAGGGGATGCTTGATGGGATGTAGACTATTTCTTAAAATAGCTGTTCTTCCCTTAGTTTAAGTTCTTCTATAATAATTCCTATCTACTCACATACAAACTGTCAGCTGCGTCTGCCCCACTCCCACAATCTCTCAAGGGTCCTTAGAAATTAGTCATTTGGGGCAGATTTTTATGCTTGCTTGATAGCAGAGCAGTATGAGTAGGATTCTCCCCAAACCTGCCTGTGTTATCGCCCACTCTTTGCCATCGGATCTGCTTTTGGCCTGTTCCACTTTTGACAGTAAGAGCACAGCCATAGCTTTGTAATCGTGTTGAGAGGGTCCTGTATAAATCTATATCAGTAAATACATTTTAATGATACCCACAACTCCTTCCTCAATACAATCTGCTCGTGTGTCCATGCCTCTTACACCACGTGCGTTTGCTGATGTGGGATAAGGTAGCGCCTCCTCCGCCAGCGCGCCAATAAAAGCGGAGCTTTAAGTGGTACAAGAGCCATGTGCGGGGCCATGCACCTCACTCTTGGGAAGCCTGGGAGGAACAGCAGCAACCCATGGTGGGTTGCTATGACAGACAGCCCTCGCTGTTACTACCATAATAATTTCTACAGACACCAACCAGCTACAAAGGTGTGTAAAAACCATAACCGCGTAGGACAGAGCTTTGAGGAAGGGGAGCGTTTGTGTGCTCTCGCAGGTTTGCCAAACCCTGGGGACGTTTCGAGCATTAGGTTTACACAATCTGGTCTTGTGATCTGATCTGGTCTGAGTTCTGTATTGCACCCGTCCCCAATCAGGCAGCATGTTGTTCTTTAGTTTTTTACCTTGTCCATGTGGCCCACGTGATCTTTTCTATTAATGCAGGATCTGTTATTTGCTTTCCCAGTGGTACCTCGTGAACTTGGCGCTTATAGGCACCCGTTGATACCTGAAAGTAGGAAAGGAAAAAACTAGTAACTTTGCCATAAATGTATCATTTTCTGTATTTAATAAGCTTTCCAGCAGTAACAGTCTCAACAGGTTTTATCAGGAAATAAACATCTAGGATAAAATTTCTCTTTTTTCCTAATTGGCTAGAATTGATAACATGCAATATGAAGTAATAACGATGTTACAGGATGCTAACTGAATGAGGTGTTCATATGCATACTGCATAGCTGATAGATTTCCTTTTAGTTACATACTCTCTGGTTTATCTCAACCCAATTTTACTAAATCGGGAAAATTTCAGAAGGAAGCCTCATATGTTACTTCAGCTATCTTACGCAGCCCATCCTAGGGAAAGGGAGGCGGAGAACTGTTTCTATAGTGTTATAATCTGCACGCACTTTCTCAGTGGTGTTGTACCCGTTCCCCTGAAATGAGAGAACACTTTCCCTCTAGCACACTGGTAATCTTGTAAGGGAACTGAGCTATGGTGCTACGGTTGGAGATGCAGAACCCCGAGTATTTAAAAAGAGAGGAAGGCCTTTAAACAGAGCCCTGTGAACATCCTAAAGGCAATCTGAGTTATGTTCACGACGACTTTGGAAAGTCTCCCTCACCCTTTCTTACCTCCATCTTGTTATGTCTGACAACAGGTGAGTCACAATAAATACAAACAAACAGGGGTCTACCCGAGACATACCTGAATGTACCGGCTGTCTGCAGAAAAATCCATCTGTATGACAAAACTTGCAATGTCTTTGCAGTAGCCTATTCGGTTTAGGGTTGTACCTTGAGTGAGATCATAAAAATCTACGGTATGTTCTTGTGAACCCACGGCCAAAAACCTGTTATCTGGGCTGATCCTAGACAACAAAACATGGAATGGCGATAACGTTTACTGTTTCTGTGCAAGATTTTCTTTTGCTTCTCATGTTAACACAAAAGAACAAATTTCTTTTACTGGAAAACAAGAAAAACCTTCTATGAATAGCAAGATTGAATCCAAACCAAACCTTGATGCTCAACAAATGACGAAGACTGAGGATATTCTCTGTAGTTAACTGATGTTGATATTGCACTTGCATGAAGCGCACAGCACAATGTGCAGAGTAACACTAATCCTCTGCGAGAAAGCAACAGGAATTGCAATTTTAAAATGTACTATAATATTAATTCCCATAATCACAGCTCCGCAGTGCACAAATTACTAGCTATATTCAAGTGGATATAACTGAGTTAATCACAAGGGGAAAGAAAAAGAAAAGTGTGTGGTATATAAGATATATAAGCTTTAGGTATATGTAAAGCCACCAGTCAGTCAGTAAATGCATTTTGTGATTTCATGCACGTTTCAACAAATACGGAGTTACAAAAAAATCTGGAAATCAACTTGGAACTTGACGGACTTTTTCTTGAGTAAGGGCTGTGTATTTAGAGAACTTCAACTGAGATTTCTGACATACCTGATATCCTGAATCGCAGACTTTCTGTCTCGCTTTTTGCCCCAAACCTTAAGGCTGTTTACAAGTAAAATAACGAATTCTCCGTTCTTCATGCCAATCGCAACCATTTCACCATCAGGACTATATGCGGCACATCTTGCTGGATGACCTAGATTCACTTTGTTCAGCAGTTTCTGTATTAACGAAAGCAATAGGCTCATCCCTCCCCTGGAGAAAACTACCAAGCAAATGGAAAGCTTCCAAACACAAGGGATAAAAGTCACTTACTGAAAACACATTGTCTATAGTTTCCTCTAAATATAAATCTGAAATTTCACATCAAAAATCACATCCCACCAGGCATATGTTGCAAAACAGACTTCAAAATATAGATGTAATTCAGATCAGAGTTTCATGTTTGCATCTATCTTGTTGCAGGGTGACTTCAAGTCTTACACCACAAAGAATACGATTTAGCAGCAAAGGCTGAAAAATCAATTTCCTATTTTGTTTGAAAGGTGATTTTGATACCTTCTACAACTGCTGATCAGGGTAGGTTGGTTCCTTTTGTTCTGCTATGTGAAAACATACTAGAATGCCCTTGCATTTTTACTTCTCTGATTGTATTTATAATAGATTCATTTTCCATATTAAAAATTATCCCTCTTAGCTCAGGTAACTACCTTTTGAAAAGGTTTATGTAGGCTAGCATAAGCTGAAACCTTTTTGGTTTGTTTTTAAAAATGTTTT
>NW_009598948.1:0-2155 GCF_000690535.1 Cariama cristata
ATATCTGTGTGAAGTCCGTGGGTGATCCTGGTACATTTTATACAGAAGTGGTGTGGGGAACTGACTGTTTGATGTCCTGTGCTTCCTAGTTACAAGGGTGAGAGTACACTATGTAACTTGTGAAGCGTTGGAGATGCAAGTCCTGGAATTGTGCGTGAGGAGGTGTTGAAGGGAGAATATTTTGCTCCTTTCCCTGCTCAGTGCCCAGCTGTAGTATCACGCAATGGGAATTTCATCTCCCAAAACAGTGTGACTAGAAGACATGTTATTGTAGCTGTATGGGACGCCCTGGGAGGTTCTTCCTCTGTGTTTGCAAGTTGTCATCAGGTTTAATTGAGCCCTTAATGACGTAATTATGACCAATGCCGTAATGGGAGCTTTGGGAAGAGCAAATTCTGTATTCACTCTCTGAACATGTCTAGTAAAGCGTGGAAGATCCCATCTGTTACATTTATCTTACTGTCACATACGTGACTTCATGGTTAAAGCTCTAAAGAGAAAGAATTTCATAGATGTGTTTCCTTAAAATGTCACCGCAAGAAATGCTCTGGCTTTTCACATGGACATGGTGAGAAGTCAAACATTATGCCTGATAAGGAGAAGTGGTTAGTGCAGCTTTTCTTTGGGTGGAGCCTGTCTGCAAATGATGAAGACAACCATGTGATCTGTGAAGTATTTCAGGGTCTCTGTCTTGGGGCTGCTGTTTGTGAGGACTTACTGGTGGAGACATGGCATGTGTTTTGTTAAACCCCAGGGTTCATTGCTGGTCTACGGAAAATGAGTGTGGAGGTGTCTTAGTTTTGGATATCACCCTGCCCAGACTCCAGCTGGCCAAGTTTTGGGTTCATCAGTTTGCTTTCCTGTTGCATGATGATTCCTGGGAATGGCAGTTACTGAACATAGACATACGGTTTATGTGAGGGTTTGAGAGTCATGTATCTTCCAAGTTGCCCAATGTGCTGAAGAAGGGTGATGGTGTCTTTGAGTTGATACTTTGATGACTGGGTCCTTATCAGAGCTGCATATCGCTTCTGCCCTTGAGAACCTTTTCCATTTCTTCAAAGCAGTGTGATGAGCAGAGAAATGTCTTTGCGTGCATCTGTGTCGTGATCCTTGTTCTCAGTAAGAAGTTGTGTGCATAACTTTTCTTTCAGTGGTGTCTGTTGGCAAAGGTAGCTTTCCCATTGCATAATGTTTGGGCAGGGTGAAAAATTCTGTCTGTCCAGAGACAGGGTAGGAGGACAAGTTTACTATGGTATAATTTAGAAATGTCTAAAAGATGTTGTAAAATTTCAGTTTGTCCTAGTTGTTACATGAGTTCCACCATTCCTGTTCCAACCATTTTCCCTTTTAGATTTCTAATGCAAAGAACAGTGGCTCTGGTCTCTGAAGTGAGTGCCTGTGTGAGCCTTCTGTGGAAGTTTTTATCAACTAAAGACTCTTCTTGTGTACCTCCTACAGGTGACATAATTTGAAAGGTTGAACTATGGTGCCTTCACTTTGTAGGTTTCCCGTTCTTGCCTTGTTTGCTCTCCAGGTCTAAAGCTGGGTCTCATTGCAGTTGGTAACTCTTAAAACATTAAAAGATCTCTGTTGGCTGGTGGCTCTTGCTCAGGGGAGGTGGACATGGGATCATTGCTCAGCCTTACGGTTCGTGTAGGAGGCAGGGGAAGGGAGGCTGCTGGTGGCTTGAGGTTCATTGGAGTGGGTCTTTCTGTTTTGTTCACGTCATCATTGGGTTACACCCTGTTCCCTGATGAGTGTCTCCTGGAGATCCACTCCTGTTTTAAGTTTAGAGCCTTGATGTTTCTTCTCTGAAGTGTAGTGAGCAGACAGTGTATCTTTGTCTTCATATGGAGATGTAAAGATACCTGTGAGATGTCCGTGGGTGATCCTGATGCATGTTGAAGAGAAATGGTCTGGGCAACTGGCTGTTTGATGACAAGTGCTTGCAAATTATGAGGGTCAAAGAACAGTGTTCTCTGTTAAAGAGGGCTATTGAAGAACCCAAGAGACATGGATTGCTTCTTTGCCTGTTCAGTGCCCAGCTGTAGTATCATGCAATTCGAGCTTCTTCTTCCCAAGTAAATTTGGCCTAAGACACGTTACTTCGGCTGCATGGAGAGCCCTGGGAGGTTCTTTCTGTGTGTTTGCA
>NW_009598949.1:0-4717 GCF_000690535.1 Cariama cristata
GTGTCATCTGCAAATTTACTGAGAGTGCCTTCAATCCCCACGTCCATACCATCTGTAAAGATGTTGAACAGCACCAGCCTCAATACTGAACCCTGGGGAACACCCCTAGTGACCGGCCGCTGACTGGATTTAGCTCCATTGGGCACAACTCTCTGGGCCTGACCATCCAGCCAGTTTTTTACTCATTGAAGAGTCCACCTATCTAAGCTGTGAGCAGCCAATTTATTTAGGAGGATGCGCCACTTCATTTAGGATGCTGCTGTGGGAAACCATGCCAAATGCTTTAGTGTGTAATAGTACATGTCAATGTACGTGTGTATAAATAGTACATGTAAATAGTATAAATAGTAAATACTATAAGTAAACTTAAATATCATAAATAGTACATGTAAATGTAAATGTGTAACAGCTACACTATGTAATATTTTAATATTGCAGAGCTAGAAAGGAATAACATTATCAGATATTTATGATGTAATTGGCATGATCTTGCCCCTCCACATTACTTACGGAAAATGTCAGGTTTTTTAATTTAAGTGCAAACAATCTAATCTTATACAACAAGAATTTTAACAGAAAAAAGGACATATGCATACTTTATAGGGGAATGATTTTAGTGGATGGCTAGTTTTGCTGATGGTTCTGTCTGGGAAAGTTCTTGACAAATTGCCAGAGGTGCCATAACTCAATAAACTTGAGCAACTAACATCATTCGCATTAAGGCTTATGCAGTTTCCAACAGTGAAATGCATTTTGAATGATGGCAACTTAAGTAAAACCATACCTGTACTTCATCTATCTTATCATTCTTCATCCTTCATTTTTACACATCTGCAGAATTCAGTAGTAGTAGTTTTCACCATTTTCTTCCAGGCACTGTTACTGTTTTCTTACAGATTTCCAACAGATACTATGCAATGTTAAAGCATTTGTTAGACAGATGCAAAAAAGTTTAGGAGATCTATATACCAATTTCCAAGCTTATATGAAAGCATCTAGTTTCGTCATAAAAGTGGATTTTTAATGTTGAAAGTAGTTGAATGATTACTCACCATTTCCACAATATATGAAAGGCACAGCACTCACTGAAATTTTCACACAGATCAAAGGTCTTTATTTGTGTTGTCATTGAAAGGCAATACAAAACTGCATTGAAGAGGACACTGCTACACAGTGTTACAGAGTGCAGAAGTACTGATGTTTTCAACAGATTTATAGAGAATAAACTTGTAAGTGCTTATAGAACGTAATAAAATGAGTGGAAACTGTGGCTCAAAAAAATTACCTGAAATCAGACAACTAGGCCGTATCAGAATATCACAAGAAAAAGTTTGTTCTGTATATATTCTTCCCCAGGAAGAAAAGACTTACCTTTGTAAGTGTTTGGTTCAACTTAGCACAGCTACCACTACCGGTTTGCAATGAATATGTGTTTTGTAATTCTTTAGTTAACACATCTACCTTTCTCAACATTTTTCTGTGGGTTAAATCAGCCAAATTATTCTCATTACAACTGTTTGTAAGTATAAGCATAATATTAATCTATTTCCAGTCATCTTGGCTTTCTTATAACATTTAAGTATGTGTTGAAAATCATCTTTAGAAAGAGTCACACTTTTCAATTTCTTTAAAACTGAGTGTTAATTCTTTGATTCAGACAAACTTTAAAACATGAAATTTTTGTCAGTCATCTTTTAACTTGCTTCCTTTTCATTATCAGAATAGGAAGTATTTCATTATTATCAAAACCTGTGTTTATTTAGCCTTTATCTCCTACAAAAAAAAAACAGTTTAATCAGTGCTTTCACATTTTTTATATTGTGATTGATAATTTTTACCATCACTCTTTAGCGGGTGATTAAAATAACTTTTGTATTACGCCTATGTTTTGCAGCAGGAGTCGCTGGTCTGTTATGCTATCAGTAGAGAAAGGCATTGAAGGTCTGTAAAATATCATCTAAAATGCTATTTATTAAAGCTAACACTATAAGGAGAGAACAGTATAGATAATCTTACATTCCTTTAGCTACCAGGTACCCTGGGTCGTCTGGCATCACACAAGCACTTGATCCATGCTGGACAGACCCTGCCCATAAAAGAGATTCTCCTATTTTTGTCATTTGAGCTATTATGGGATTTTCCTCACAAGGAAGCAACTATTCATCATTTCTACTGTCGAACAGAAATGTTGTTCACATGAGAACTTTTTGCTGCACCATTAGACAAAGACAAGGCCATGCAGGTGGTGTAATCACTGATATCCAAAGGCAACAGCTTCCAGACTCCTGTTACAATTAGTTGGTTAAATTTATGCTGGGCCCAACAGATTTGTGCAGCTCAACACAGACCTGAAGGCCACTCCGTACATGCAGCTTGGTGTAGCACAGCTCAGGCCTGAGATCATCCAAGTTAACTGAGTATGGATCACCAACTCCTCGATGTCTTCCTGTCAGGTTCACTACAGCATAGTGAGAGTAGTCCCCTGACTGTCCTCTACTCTATGAAAATCATCAACTTCTCACCAGTATTTCTAGTTTTATTCAGCAGTTGTCTGAATTTCACAATTGCTAAATTATAGACAGTACTACTGACAATTTTTCTTGACACAAGGGAGAAACACTTGTATCATTGTCAAGACAGCCACAAATCACACACAAAACCCCCATAAATATTGTGTTAAAATAAATGGCAGTCTGAAGACTAGAAAGTTAGACAACATGGCGTGTCAACAGTTATTACAAAGGCATGCAACTGAGTTAGTTACAAATGCTTTTCAATGTGGAAATCAAAAAACTGAGAAAATAGTGATTGCATGACTTCTTTTGCTTGTGTTAAAAAGTCTCTTTCGTTGGTTCTGCGTTCTTCATAGCTTGCACCTTTTGGTTCTTTTTTCTCATTCTGAGAATTGGAGTGCACTTATAACCACAGATCCATTCTCTAGCAGTTCGCACTTTAGAAAAGAAACAAACACATCTAGCCTGACTCCAAGTGTATGGGAAGTATGATCTGCTGGCTCGTTCAATAGTAACTCAATTGCACTAACAAACTCTCATTTCATTTCACCTGAATTTTAAAACTAGTCACACCTGATTCTGCTTTCAAACTGATGCATCCCAAGCTAAACTGAAGACAATGAAAACCGAGCTATTCTGATGAGTGTTGCCAGGGAAACCATTTGCCTTGTCGCTATACATTCAAAGAAATGACCTTTTTTATTTAAAGCACAATGGAGAAAGTCACAGCATTTGCAGGAGGTGCAAAAGATGAGAACACACAAATAAGATTAAAAACCAATATCTGTCAGTAAACTGCAGTAAGTCACAGCATTCTGCAAAATGACTAAATATTAAATCTCTTCTCTCTCTTGCGTTCTGATCTTCTCTTCTTTATAGAGGAGACAAAGAAAATATTGAACAAATGTTTCTTCCTCTTCATGTATTAACTTTAGTAAGTTTACAGCAACTGTAATTTAATATGTCTTCCTTGAACTTTCTCTTAGAGAAAAGAATAGTAAAAACCAAACGTTTAATTGAAGTGTTCTCCTACCTATGTATTCAGAAAAGATTGGTAATTCCTTTTTTAAACTAATGGTTAAACTAATTGCTTAACCCTTTGGTATCAGTACCTATGACACTTGTGGATAATCTTTTTCTCCATTCTTTGGATTCTCTCTGCTTGTCTGTTTAAATGGCTACAGTAAATGAATCAAAACCAATAGCACAGTGTAATAGAAAACAGGGCTGGTGCGAATCTGAACAGGTTCCTAGTTCCAGTGCACCAGTTCCAAGACAGGGTGAATTATACTTTAACTAAACCAACAGACATGTGTCTAGCTTGTTCATGAAAGTCCCTGGCAACAGAAATTCCTTAGTGCCCCTCAACTACCTCTAGCATCCATTTCAATACTTAATTAGACTATCATTAGATTTTTTTTTGCTAATATCTAAGGTAAATTCCCCTTGCCGCAATTTAAGCCCATTGCAAGTATACTAACATGGCCTTTTCTCTACGGATCAAAGCTGCAGGCTTAAGCCCTGACCCTCCATTTGTTCATACCTTTAAAACATCCATCCCAGAACTGAGTATTCTCTAGACCCTGCGACCAATCAGCCCCCATGAGTCAGGAAGACAACCAGACCCTATGATCTACAGCACTGCATATTATACTGACCTACCTTCAAAATAAGTTATCATCTCAGGTCATTATAAACTTCGTTTGAGTTTTCCCAGGTTAATTCTGCTGGATCTGTGTTTACTCTTGGAAATCGTTGGTCAGCCTTACCACTACTCACAACAATCACTTTACAAGTAAAAATTGTAACATCTCTATTACATCAAAATTACTTAATTATTAGTCATGGTTAAGTAGTCTTCTAACAACCATAGAAAGAAGAATTTGCACTTTACTGATTTCTAAAATTCCTAATATGTAGAGGTTGCATTAAATGTAATGAGGATAAACAAGAAACAAATTCATACCATGTAATCCCTGAATTCCTTCTCCTGTCCTTTTTTCTTCATTTGGCAATTTTAATAAAATCTGCTCATTTCCCACATGGCCTGCCCATTTACTACTGGTTGCATATGACCAATATTTTCAACTCAGCTTAATTTTTCATTATGATGTAAATAGCCACATCAAGTTGATATATCTCTTTTCTAGGTGAATACCAGGGAGTTGAACTTGTAATGTGTCCTGGTTTGGCTAAAACAGGGC
>NW_009598950.1:0-277 GCF_000690535.1 Cariama cristata
GAACGGAGCGGAGTGGGGTGGGAGACCAGGAGACCCTGCGGGGACACGGAAACCTGTGGCCCCCACTGTTTGCAGGACACAGGTATTTATGCTTCTTAGGCAGCAATGAACCTGAAATGCTCTTCTAGAGAATGGTCCCCTGTGTCTGCATAAACGTGGGTGCAGTGGTGGTGCTAAAAAGTCCAAGTCCAATCCAACAGTTTGTTTTTTTTTGTTTGGTTTTTTTTTTTTTTTTTTTTTTTTTAATTTTTTCCCCCCCCAAAACCCCCAAACCCAA
>NW_009598950.1:348-13654 GCF_000690535.1 Cariama cristata
ATTGGGTCAGTGCAATTCAGTTTCTGGGTCACATCCAGACCTGACCTTCGTACTTCCCACTCATCTTTATTCAAACATCTATCATGTTTTGTTTCCCAGTGCAGTACAGATGTTTTCCAACTTGTATGAAAGAGCCTCTGATAAAAAAAATTAGATTTTTGTCCTTGTAGCAGAACTTTTCTTTTTCTCCCAAGGCTGTAAACTTAGTCTAACATTTGTTTTCTCAAAACAGTGTAAAATATTTCTGTTCAAAACTGTGATATTCCCTTCCACAGCAATACTAAATTTAAAACCAGAAAAAAACAGCCATACTTTTCCTGCAGTTTTAGTACATTTGATAGGTAAGTGTTTTGGAAGTGAGAAATGTTTAATACAAAATTATTTTACCACTGGGGAGTTCAGGGTTCAAAACTGCTGGGTGCGTTTGGTTGTTATCCACATCCAAAACTACCAAATATCACAATACTTTCCTTGATAAGGTGAGGTACTCATTTTTTTATGAATAGGATAAGTGATTGGAGCCCTGTGCCTGAGGTGACTAAAAGCTAATAGTTGCATCTCACTTGCCTGTAACTGTCTTTCATTTCAGAAGTGCTAATTTTAACCAAAAAGGATACGAGGAACATATTTTTATACACTAGGCTAGTGTTCACAGAAGGAAGCGCATGCCACATAAGTGAGGAGGCATTTGCTACAATTAACAGGTTGCTGGCTACAGTCATGTCAGTATTCGCAGGATTAGATCTGAATTCCTTGAGATACTGTTGTGTTCGTGTTTAACAATGTTGGTTTTGTACAGCTTGTCCTGCACTGTACATTGTTTTGGACACCTTGTGCTAGACGCCTACCAGCAGGACTAGAGCTTCTTGGTCCTGAGGCAGTTATGTATTTTAAAGAATAATACTTAGCTCAGTGTGCTTTGTGGGAGTTACGCAGAGTGCCTAATATGAAGCATGACATTGTGCCCGGTTTAAATACTATGCAGTAACAAAGCAACTTCTATAAAGCAGCCCAGCCTGGTGCTGGCATAAGCAGGATTACCATTTGTGCTTTGCCCAACACAAAACCCAGGCACATTCACTGAAATACCTCAACTGGTTGCACTGATGGTTACAAATATATTTATACAATTTGTGGTTGAATTTGGAAGAGATAAAAATGCTTTTCTTTTGCCAATAGAGAGCAGCTTAAGAGCCCTTTTGAGGTGCAGTGAGATTACATTGTTTGATTTATGCATCAGCCACCTGGATGAAGAGATGGTGCGTACCCTCAGGAAGTTCGCTGATGATACAAAACTGGGAGGAACGACTGATACACCAGAAGGCTGCGCTGCCATTCAGTGGGACCTGGACAGACTGGAGAGTTGGGCGGAGAGGAACCTGAAGAAGTTCAACAACAGCAAGTGTAGAGTCCTGCACCTCGGGAGGAATAACCCCATGCACCAGTACAGGCTGGGGGTTGACCTGCTGGAGAGCAGCCCAGCAGAGAAGGACTTGGGAGTCCTGGGGGACAACAAGTTGACCATGAGCCAGCAATGTGCCCTCGTGGCCAAGAAGGCCAATGGTACTTTGGGGTGCATGAGGAAGAGTGTGGCCAGCAGGTCGAGGAAGGTTGTCCTCCCCCTCGACTCTGCCCTGGTGAGGCCACATCTGAAGTCCTGTGTCCAGTTCTGGGCTCCCCAGTTCAAGAAAGACAAGGAACTACTGGAGAGAGTCCAGCGGAGGGCAATGAAGATGATGAGGGGACTGGAGCTTCTCCTTTCTGAGGGAAGGCTGAGCGAGCATGGTCTGTTCAGCCTGGAGAAGAGAAGACTGAGATGGAATCTCATCAATGGTTATAGATACCTTAAGAGTGGGTGTCAAGAGGATGGGACCAGGCTCTTTTCAGTGATGCCCAGTGACATGTGAAGGGGCAACGGGCACAAACCAAAACTCAGGAAGTTCCATCCAAATATGTAGAGGAACTTCTATACTTTGAGGGTGGCAGAGCACTGGAACAGGCTGCCCAGAGAGGTTGTAGAGTCTCCTTCTCTGGAGATATTCAAAACCCACTGGGGCGTGATCCCATGCAACCTGCTGTAGGTGAACCGGCTTTGGCTGGGGGGTTGGACTGGGTGGTCTCTTGAGGTCCCTTCCAAACCCAACCATTCTGTGATTCTGTAATACATCTACAACAGAAATGGCAAGAGGTCCTTCGCTATTTACCAGAACTTGTGACATCAGTAATAATCTCACAGAAAAACATTTTTATTGATAAATGGTTAATAACTAAATGGAAAAATTTGCAGTTGTCTTAGAGAATAAAAAATATCTCAAGCCTTGAAGGACTGCGCTATTTTGTAATTCGACTTAGAACAGCTCCCCTGGTGTCCCACATTGTTCAGCTAAATGCTAAAATTCAGAACTGTTACATTAAACATATGTAATGGGATTGCCTTCTGAATGTGGGAGGAATCCACGCAGAAAGCCCCACAGGAATTCAGTTATTTTGTCTATACTGCACTGCAGGACTTAAAGGGCATGCTGTAGGGCATGCTTTAAGTAAAAGGATTTTTATTTCTTTACAGTAAAACCAGAATCAAATAGACAATGGCTGTTACGACTTTAAGCCTGACTATTAAAAGATTATAGTAAAGAGACAGTGCTGTGTTTTGCAGGATGATGACTTTTTTTCTCATATTTGTTGTGTCTGACTTTACTATTGCTGGCATAAGTTCAGTTCCTACCCAAGGTTTTTTTGTTTTAAGTTAACCGCTTGTTGTATAGAACAGTGTCAGCCTCAGCACTTCCCATACACAAGCCATTTTTCCACAGGTCTAAAATTTTCTTGAAGTTGCAGCTGGAAACTTTCACCTCAGTGAGTTTTTCTATTGCTTTTCCGGACGTTAACTGTGCCCAAACCACAGTCTATCATTAGGATCACTGGTATTCCAGTCTGGGTGGAAACTGGGATAGCAGTGTGAAATAAAAACACTGAAGTGCAGAGACCTTCGGAGGACATCAACATTCATGAATGCCTTGAAAGTGGTATCAATAACAGTTTGTGAAAAATCTGCTTGCAGCAAAGCAATGTGGTAGCTAATCTTGCAATGGCTTGCTCAGGAATGCATGGTTTATTATTAAAGTAATCTTTTAAGATTTTATTGGAATGTGCTTCCACTGTGGTGTCACTGCCTTTGTGGGCTTTAGCATGTGTGTGTCATCTTGTCCATAATTAAACTTTTCACCGACAGACATGGGACTTTTTTTTCCTTAAACCTCCCACTTTGAATGCTGGAATTACATTTGAACTTCAAATACTGCCTTGGAATTTGCCAAAAGGTAAACTGTCTGCTCTTGTGCACTTCCCTGCACTGCTACAGATGTTGCAGACACACAACAAGTGACTAAATGTAAGAGGACTTGCAAACTGTGTCTTAGTGTTAAAGAAAGGCTGACAGAAATGAAGTAGTTGTTCAGATGCTCAGGTTGTCCCTAGAGAATTCTCACTTTGAAATATATGGGAATAAAAATTAATGGGTAACTGACCTAGAAAGCACATTTTCAGTGAAGCTTTACTGCTGTCAACTGGAGAAGGCGAAGTATGTTAAAGGAAACGTGAAGGAAGAATTTGTACTTCAGCCTTTGGACTTCTCAGCCAAGTTTCTCATGTGACTTAGACTTGCTGACCACTTCTTTTTATAAATTCAGTTAAAGTCCACAGAACGTCTGAAGCAAAAAGCATCCTTGCATTTTAAAATCTCAAATTACAATCTATAGTTCATTTTAGTATAGCTGTAGGCATACCTCTGGGAAATGCAGGCCACACGTTAACAACCTTGTTACCCAAATGCTGGATCAACAGACCTCAAACTTGTTTTGGAAGTAGTTTCTCCTGGAATCAAGAATAGACTTGAATAATTATTTAATTGACGGCTTGTTTGTCAAGGCCCAAGTTTGGGCATCTCAGGCTTAGACTGCCACAGGGATTTGCATTGGTAATACGTTCAGCCATTTAGAAGTGATTGAGTAGGAGAACTGTAAGAGCTATTGCCCCTCAGCTGAGGTACAACAGCTCTCTTGGTCTGTGCATTAAGCAGCTGCAATGTGAGTTAAACTCAGTTATTTTAGATTGCCTTCAGTGGTGTTTCCTAACAACTAAAGCTGATCTCCCAGCTGATGACTGCTAACATATGGCTGAGAAAGGATGACTTCCTGTAGTACTTTACCTTCTGCCTTGCTTCAGGCAGGGATACTTCAGGAAGAGACGGTGAATTTTAGTACTGGAAGCTCAATCCTTGCCATTTTAGTGCTGTGACTCTCCAGTGCTGAAGTTCTCGCCATCTGAGCCCTGAAGGTCCAGACTTGACAGTACCAGGTACAGAAGACAAGAAACACAATGGTTCAATATGATCACTGTCAAATATGCAGGCTCCACAACCTCACTTCACTAGGTCACCTCATTCTCCCCGTTTTGTAGGTTGAAATTTTGAAAAGAACAGATCTTTTATGACTTGTCTTCATGGCACTGAGCTTTAACAGCCTAAGATTATTCCTGTTTCATCTGAAATGCTTTCATCTTAGACACCTGAGGTCTTGGAGTTTTGACACTCACTTTGTGGCTTTGACCATGTCAGTTTGCCTTTGCTTTGCTCAGACTGGTAGGAAAGTTAGGGCAAAGCAATTTTCTGAGTTCAAACTAAATCAAGTTTCTAGGGTACTTGTAAGATAAGCATCAGGATATGACTCCTACTTCTCAGACTTTGCTCATTCCTCTAAAATTCCTGCTAAAGGTTTTTTTCATGAAAAGCTTCCTCTTACTGCTTCTCAGAGTTTGAGAGTTTCTAAGGGTCAAATTAGACTTTGTGTTTCCTTTTGTCGTAACTGATGTAAAACACTATTAAAAGACATTTGCAATGACATAAAATGAAGTAATGATTTGACAAATCCAGGAACATTCAAATTTGATCACCTGTCCCCAGCTGTAGCATTCCAAGCAGCCTGGAAGATAAGAACACACTGTTGTTGTTAGGAGACAAACAGTTTGTAAAATGGGTTGAAGATTTTCCTAGTAAATGCAAGTTACTAGACTACTGCTTTATGAAATAAATTTGGATTTTCAACAAACAGTGTAAAATACTAGAGAAACATGGAACAAATTCATCTACATAAATCTGACTATAAAATCTGACTATGTGAGGGATTTAACACAGTTTGCTTCTGCTTGGGAGAATGATTACCACGTATACTGTAGCTCGTGCTGAGGAAGTGATGCTATAGACCATTAACTACTGTATCAAAGATCTCTCCACAGTCTGTGGCACTAAATATTCAGAAGATGGCTTTGTTTTTTATAACTTGGCCTAGAGGTAAATAGAAAGATCATGATAGACTTATTTTCTGTACTAACAGCCACAGAATTCCTCACAAAAAAGTTTGCTGGCAGGAAGCCTTACTTTCCTTAGCCCCCTTCCCATACTTGCTTCTATCAGTGCTGACAGAAGTTATATTTTTTAAGAGGGGGCATCTATCCAAGTTCTGTCTCATCCCATCATGCAGCAGTATATAAAACTGATTTGCTAGTATGAGAGGCCCTCTTTTTCTTTAGGTTGCCTTTGTTTAAAACATAAATTACTGAAATAGCCCAGGAACAATCTCTGTTATGAGTGTTTCGTAAAAATGTGGCTTCTTTTTATTTTAGTTTTCTGTTAGGAATGCTCCTTTAAGGGTTACTATAGCAATGCAAGCTGCTATTGAGACTGTAAACATTAATGATGACTTGCAAGTTGACACCCTGCAAAAACATTTCAGTCATTCTAAGTAAGACTTCCAACAGCACTGCCATAATATGCAGCTCCTACTGAGAACAGCAGGATTCAGAGTTTTTTTAAGAAAATACCGTATATACTAGACAGCAAAAATGCAATGAAGGGAAAATAATATACTCTAATTTTGCAACAAACCAAAATTCCAATTTCAGCATAGTCCGATGCCATATTAGTTATATTTTGGGAGGTCTGTCAGGCCACTTTTAAAGCAACATTTGCCTGCCAAGTCCAAATTGGCGCTACATCTCTCTGGAATCAAACTTTTGTTGCCATTGTTGTTGTTGCCTTTCTTTTGCAAATGCAATAAAAATATGTGCTAGCTTACATGTGACCATGGATATCATTTATCATGTAGGAAGCACAGAAACAAAACAACCAACAACCCAACCAGATGCTTACAGGATATTTTGAGAGGGCAAAATCTGAATTTGGGCTTCACTCCTAATTTGAGAGCTTTAAAATAGAGAAGGAAAATCACAGGTTTCTGTCAAACACATTTTCTGATTGTTTTTCACACATGTAGTTTGTAATGTAGGGTGAAGAATGCTGTTTTCAGTTGCTGCTTACAGGGAAGGACACCAGTAAAATATCAATACCTGCATCTGTATTTAATGTTCATTAATGCACGACTCCTTTGGGAAGCAACAGAGTAGTAGTTAACAAAGCTGAGACAAAAGGCAAATAGTTTTAGGGACTCATGACTGTTTTTCTTTTCCTAATGAAATACAATATTTGGGCTTATATTGCAGCTTATTTTAGATATCTAGCAGAAATGGAAATTTATTTAATTTACAATTGTCAGATCAAAAAGGCACAACCCAAGACAAATTCACAAAATACTCATCTCCCAGGAGGATTGCTTCTGCAGAGGCCAAAGATGATGATGGTGAGCTGGATCCTTCCTACCCTCTTCCTGTGCCACACTGGAGTCTTTGTGGGTTTTGGTCTTTTGCACCATAGGTCCTAGGCTTGTTATAGGGTGTTAGGAAGTATTTTGTGGTTTGTGGGGACCCTTCTGGACTAAATAACTCTTTTACATTGTTGTCTGCGACTGTAGGAGCCTGGACTCATGATCCTCTCCAGCACTGTGATTCCGGAAACTTTGTTTTCATTTGCAACAGAGTTGATCTCAAGGGTGGATTGTGTTCCCCTGCTGAGATTGCTATGTGTGGACTCTTGTAAATACAGCAGCCATTAATTTTCTGACTTTTTCTGGTGTTGCACTGCCTGTTCACAAGATTCCATGTGGAGGCTGTGCCACTTCAGCCTTCAAAAATCCCCAAATCTAGAAGGTAAAAACTGTCCAGCCTTGGTTATGGGCTAAAAAATGGGACAATTTCAGATTTTAAATAACACTATGTTTTAACCCCTTTTCATGGACAAATACATAATATTTAAAAATTCAAATTCCAAAAGTAAAGAAATATAAAAATTTTGTAAACAACAAACAAATGTTTGTCTTCCACTGTTTTCTTACATTCAGCTGTCGTCTGACATCAGGTCATCAGCCCGTCTAAGCCAAGTACAAATACCTATAGTCCCTGTTCTCGAGATCTCACAAAGCCAATAGCCTTGTGAACCAGAGCACGGGAGGCAACGGAGGGCACAGAGTTTGCTACAACACTGTCCCATGAAGAACACACCTTGTTTTAGTGACAGGAGAGACATTTTTAAGCATGTCCGTCTTCTACAAGGAAGGAATTTCTCTATAATTCAGAGAAACCTGATAATCAGAATTTGAAAACTCACAGGAAGGTAACTTGGAGTCTACTGATATAGCTCCTGTAAGGAACATTGTTTAAGTATGCGGGCTGACACAGGGTTGATATTGCACATTAATGTTCCTAATGGTTGCTAGAAGGACCACTGTAGGAATGGCTCTGTTGCCTGGCTGACACGAGCTATGTCTCCAGCTGATCCTGTTAGTCCCCATTTTGAACCTACATAGCCTGTCCTGGAGGGAGATCTTCCCCCATTGTCCACATGCACTTTGTCATGTACTGTACCAAAGGAGGCAGCAACTGTATACCATAATGCCCTGTCTTCATCTCTCCCATGTTTTTGCCTTCTCCTTCCAACCTTCTCTAAGTATGACCTTAAATGTTTCACAATATGTTCAAACAGTCTGGGTACAGGACAACCCTAGCTCTTGCAAGTTACCTGGCTACTTGCTACTTAAATCTTTAGAGACTCTACTGACCACAAGGTCTGTTTCGAGCTTAGAAAACACCTTCCATGTCAGCTTCCATGCTCCTTTCATAAATGTCACAAGCTTTGTGTATTATCCTTAACAAAAATCACCAGTAGAAAAAGATGTTTGAATCACAAATTTTGTAATGTTGCTATGTTTTTAATTCTTTGTATTGGTCGAGAGCTCTTCTGTTGTTGTATGGAAAAGAAATGTAGCTTTTATAGTAGCAATAGTAGACTAGTAATATAAATTATGGGGAATGTGTGCATCTGCTTCCTTCTAGGAATGGAGTACTCTCTGAAAGACACCTGCCAAAAGCTAGCAGGTCTCTCTAGTGCAGTTGTGCATTAATGCGTTAGGCATTTTTCTGTGCATTTTCAGCGTATCAAGGATATAATTTGGGATTCATTAGGGACATTGCAAGGAAATAGCCTATGTACCTGTTCACATTTCTACCTATTTACCAGTGGCAGGTACTGTGCTGATGATGTTGCAATTTCAAACTTCCGTGACATCAAAAAAATGCAAAATTATTGCATCCTGGCAGGACCCCAGGGTCTAGTCCTGTGCCTCGATTGGTATCACCCTACATGGCCTAGACCAGCTGCAGAGTGCAGGGACCAATATTGAAAAAAAGAAAGCCTTCAGCAATAGCCACCAGACACGTGCCAGGGTGCTGGGTGCACCAGCCAGGACTCTAAATTTTTCCTCCCATCCTAGGAAGCTGTGTTCAAGGCCAGCTTTGATAGGCCCAGCTGCATAACCTTGGATTGAGCTGCTGTGAAAACAGTTGATAGGAGTCTCGTCCTGGGGGGACTCTCAGCCTGGGACTCGTGTTCAGGATCAGGCCCTTGCTCTTGGTCCTTGCCTGAGGTACATCGCAGGTGCGCTGGGCTGGCCCCTCTGCTCACCTTGCCTCGCCAGTCTGATTTTCTGACTTGACCTCAGACTGCCTCATCCCTACAGACATATCCAGCAGTCAGTGGGCTGTGGCTGACCCTTGCTGATGCCACTGGACCTGCCCTGTTCATCTTGTTTGGGTGCTGTGGGAACGGGCACATAGCACAAGGCCACGCTTCTGCCCGTCTTGCCATCCCGTTGGCTGCCTGCTTGCCCTCCCTCTCAGAGCAGCCCCACTGTTGTATCTCCCAGACAAAACTGTAGGGATGTGTAAAAGTGTTATGGTATTTGGATTTGTATATGTGGATCGTGATTTTTTTGGCATTAGTTTCACTAACAGTTCAAAGTACAGCTCCCATCACAATTGCCTAGCTACCTACTTACCATTTTATTTTGCTAGGGCCTAGAGAACTGAGCAAAGATTGAGACCTACTGTTGTAGGTAGGATAAAATGTTTCAAAAAGCCCTGTCATTTGCTGCCATCCATCAGCAGCAAAGTACCTCAGTATCCTGACAACCAGTCCTTAGCAGTACAGCTCAGTGTGAGGAAATCCAAGTGCAGGATTCCCAGCATCTCAGTATGCAAAACTGAGTAACGCACAACCAGGCAGAATACATGGTACAAATTATGGACAACAAAACCAGTATATAAATGTTGTTCAGATAGGAAAGAAAACTTTCAGTCAGTATAAGGCCAACAGCATAGGGAAAGTTAGAAGAATTAAAAGGCACAGAGAAAGGTAAAATCCACAACACTTATGATGGGATTTGAAAAGCCACAGGAATGAGATGAGAGAGGACAATGCAAGAAACAGGTTGTCAGAGCTGCTGTTAAGTGGTACAATAACCTAATTGTACCCCTGCAAACTAGAGAGTTATAAACTGCATCCATGTCATAGTATAGCTGCATGAGCTCAGAATAGACCTGCAATTTAATTCACCTGACATTCAAGTTCAGCAGCAGTTGCAGCTTGCATGCGTATTTCCATCTGGTAAATTTGTGGTGGCCAAGGATGCTGAGGCAAGCTGAAAACTTCACCTGAGCAACACTGCAGGTGTGCTGGGCCAGGACACTGACTCAACTGGTGAAAAGTCCTACTTGAAAGCTACCATTGCCGCTGTTGGCTACAATGTCAAATCTGAGACTGGTCTCAGTCTAATTCCTAGCAGATACTCCCCAAATTTCTATCACAATTAGTACTAGTGAGCTGTAGAAGAGATGATGTCACAGGAGGACCATGATGACAGCATAGCTCTCCTTGGCAAGGGGTGACGTACACTTGCAGGTTGTGCTAAAGGAGCTCAGTGTATCTAATTTGTGGATAATGCACTCTTTGCTGTTTGCTCTTATCATCTTGGCACAAAGTCCAAGCAAAAAGTTGTGTTCCAAAGAGTATTAGAAGACTTAGTTTTATTTGTTGCCTTCTTGATGAGGTGACAAAACCAGAGCAGTTCCCTTTCATCAGCTTTCTGAAAAGAACATCCAAGTTCAATGCAGTAAAAATACCCTGGAACCAAATTACCCACCTCTGAAAGCAGGAGTTTGTAACTGAAATGGGGAAGTAGGAGCAGAAGTTGACAGGGGCTCCTCTGTTTTCTACATATAGCACAAATTCCCGAAGTGTAAAGAGTAAGAGAAAAAAGTGTGTTATCTATCTAGTTTGCAATTTTATACAATGGAACTGCCTCAGGAACAGCCCACGTCTTGCATTACCCTACCTACTATTTGGGTATCAGGGTGGAAAAACAAGGTCCTTCACTACATGGGGTAGGTGATATCACGGCTGCTGTAGCCCATGTCAGAAGTAAAGGGAAAAGAAGAGCAGGGAGTAAAGTGGCCTTCCGTTTACTACCTCTACTTGTTTCTTTCCAGTCTACTGGCTTAAGAGAAGCATTTCTACTCATCCACTGCTGTCCAAGCCTCTAGTAATTAATTCCACCAAGGGTACAAGACAAACTTTGAGGCCTCGTGGCTTATCTGCATGGAGAAGTGAAAGTTAAGTAAGACTCTGTGTGTTGATTTTCTGCTAAATCAGTACATCGTGGTGATGAGTGATATACTTGAATTCCTTTCAAAATCAACACCAAAAAAGTAGTGCAATACCACAAAGTATTGTGAAACCATGAAAATAGCTATAATTGGGGTGAGAGGAGGCTGTGGGTATGAGCAAGGAGGTTTTTTTTTCCATTATTTCACTTAATCCACATTATTTCCATGTTCTCAAATAATCTAATTTTGTTGTGGGACCAGAATTTGCTTTGTGGGACTCCACTATCTGTTTCTCTGGTTTCTGGGGCCCCCACCCAGGCCTCTCAGCACACCTCCCTTCTTGTTGTACCCCTTCTTCTGGGAGCCATGGATGGTATGTACATGGCAGCATTTCTCTGTTGGGGAGCTGGAGGACCTCCACCAGATAAGGTAATGGACATGTCTTACCTCCTGCTACACCTTTCACACTATATTGCTAGAGAGGAGGACCATATTCAAGGTCCCCAGTGAGGACAGACCTAAGAATTTGGTCCAAGATAGTTAGATCCCACTTTTACATATGCAGCTTTATGGATGTGACTAACCCTAGCAAGTGCAGAGTGACTCATGCACCACTTCCATGATCAGACTAAAGTTGATTCATGGAGAAGCAAAAATTTAGTGAGGTAACGATGACAAAGGATATTTGTTCATTAAAGGTTCAACATTACAGCTGTGGCAATATGGGAAACAGAATGTTCTGAATTTCTGAATCATCTAGCTCATTAATATTTTTCTTTTCTTTCGAGGAGATTTGGCATAGACAATATTGATTTTAGAGTGGCTATTTTCAGTGTGTTGCAATTCTTGTTTCTGCTGCTTTTCTGTTTGTCAAAAAGTGCATTCCTAACAGGAAAAAGGGCCCAAAGAATGTAACTGTATGCTTGGAAACTCATATTACCTGAAGTGACGTAATTAAGTGCAAGTAACTAAAAAAATTAAAGTGCAAGCTCCCACAAAGACAGGCAGCCCCACAGGTCTCAGGCTGCAGGGAGTGCCAGAGCCTCGCACTGGCAGTGGGCAGCAGTGGTGACAACAGCTGCGTGAGGTGGGACCAGTTGGATGATCTGCTTAGACTGGTGGTGGAGCTAAAAGAGGAAGTAGAAAGGCTCAGGAGCATCAGGGAGCCTGAGGAGGAGACAGACTGGTGGAGCCATGCTCTGGCCCATTGGAGAGAGGAACAGCCACGGAGAAAAAAACAAGACCACAGGGGTCCTGTAGTCTCCCCCTGCCTGGTTGAAGACATCACCACAAAGGACAAGACTGAATGGAGGCAAGTCCACACTCGAGGCAGCAGGCGAAATCCCTCCTTGCCCACATCACCCTCCCAGGTGCCTCTGTACAATAGGTATGAGGCTCTGGAGGTGGAAGGCCAGGCAATGGAGGATGAGGGTCAGGAGGGAGGACCTTCTACACCAGAGTTGTTGCCAAGGTCAGAAAAGCCTACCCCTCGCATCACAACCATCCCCACAAGGAAGAAAAGAAGGGTTATAGTTGTAGGCAACTCCCTTCTGAGGGGAACAGAGGGTCCTATTTGCCAATCAGACCCTCTTTATCATGAAGTCTGCTACCTCCCTGGAGCCTAGGTTAGGGACATCACTAGGAAGCTTCCTAGCCTGGTACGGCCCTCGGACTACTACCTGTTACTGGTCTTCCCTGTGGGTGGTGATGAAGCCACAATGTGTAGTCCGAGGGCAATCAAAAGTCACTTCAAGGCCCTGGGAAGGTTGATAAGGGAAACTGGAGCGCAGGTTATGTTTTTCTCTATTCTTCTGGTAGTGGGCAGTGACGTTAGAAGAAACAGGTGGATCCAGTCTATCAATATGTGGCTCCATGGCTGGTGTCACCACCACAACTTTGGGTTTATTGACAGTGGGGTGACCTACATGGCGCCAGGTCTACTGGCATCAGATGGAGGCCCTCGATGACTGGAGGCTAGCCAACGTGATGCCCATCTACAAGAAGGACCTGTCAGCCTGTCCTCGGTACCAGGGAAGGTGTTGAAGCAGATCATCCTAAGTGAGATCACAAGGCATGTGCGGGACAATCAGGGGATCAGGACTAGCCAGCATGGGTTCATGAAAGGCAAGTCCTGCTTGACCAACCTGATCTGCTTCTATGTCCAGGTGACCCACTTGGTGGATGAGGGAAAGGCTGTGGATGTGGTCTACCTGGACTTTAGCAAGACCTTTGACACTGTCTCCCATGGCATCCTCCTGGAGAAGCTGGCAGCTCATGGCTTGGACAGGCATACCCTTCGCTGGGTGAAAAACTGGCTGGATGACCGTGCCCAGAGAGTGGTGGTGAATGGAGCTAAATCCAGTTGGCGACCGGTCACCAGTGGTGTTCGTCAGGGTTCAGTTTTGGGGCCAGTTCTGTT
>NW_009598951.1:0-19393 GCF_000690535.1 Cariama cristata
TTTCCCGTCGTTGTTTTTGAGGGGCTGGATGCCACAGGTAAGAGCATTGCGTGGTTGAAGAACCGCAGGTGAGAAATTGTTGGAAAAAACAGCCACTGGGGATTTCAGCCAGGCGTAAGGCTTAAAAATTCAAGAAATCCTAGCAACCTGTGACAGATTGGAAAGAATTAGTAATTATAAATACCAGTCTGTCTTCTCTTACTTGTAAAAGATCAAACAGTCTACGCTAATTTTCGTTCAGTGGATGATTTCCTTATCTATGTAAATGAAGGAATACAAAGAGTGACTGGAAATTAAATTTCTTGTGCAGACGATGAAACGTACTTTTACTGGAGAGTTTTCAAATAAGCGAACTAAAGTCAAGAACTAATGCCAAGAGGCTGGGGCCAGACTCTTTTCAGTGGTGCTCAGGGACAGGTTAAGGGGCAACGGGCACAAACTGAAACTCAGGCAGTTCCACCTGAACATGAGGAAGAACTTCTGTACTGTGAGGGTGGCAGAGCCCTGGCACAGGCTGCCCAGAGAGGTGGTGGAGTCTCCTTCTCTGCAGATATTCAAAACCTGCCTGGACGCGACCCTGAGCAACCTGCTCTAAATGAACCTACTTTGGGAAGAGGTTGGACTGGATGATCTCCAGAACTCCCTTCCAACCCCGACCATTCTGTCTTTCCTGTGATTCTGTAAAATAGTGATAGTCTGGGAAACTGGCAGCAGTTTGTCCGAGAGGGAAATATTAGTTGCTTCTAACTAACTTTGTTTTCTGACTTTTCAGTTACAAAGAACAGAAAATCCCCTCTAAAAAGAAATCATTGGGTGACAGCGTGGCAACATCCACATGAAAAACGTGGACCTGGAAAAATATTGTAAATGGATATATAGAGAAATTGCCATGCATTAAATGCACTTCAGGGGGTGAAGGCTGAAGGTTGGCAAGAGGGAGGAGTGGAAGACCCTGGCAGTGGAGTAATAATTCCTACAACCAGACTGATAAACATTTCCCACTGAAAACCTTATCACAAGATACTCAGGTTACATAGTCAGGTGTCAGAACAAGTGCTCCAAGTGAACAGATAAGAGCATTTTTCAGTTTTTAAAACTCAGTTGTATCTGATAAGTAATATAACAAATGTTTCCTTCTGTAAAAGGCAAAACCACTGTAACCCAGTCTGTTAAGGACACCCTGAACGGCGTTCTGCTAAGGTCCCCACCAGCTTGCATCAGCCAGTGGAGGACAATATTTGATGATGAGCCAGCACCCGTTAAAAGAGCATTTTATGCTGCGGGCAACTACATTCTTGCCTCAGAAATAGCGAAAGCATCCACTCAGGCACCTGTGATCATAGACAGGTTTGTATCTTTGAGAAGTGCTCTTGTATCAGTACCATCATACGGTTGTTCAGTGTTAAAAGCAGAAGTTGTCAATGGTAGTCTCTGGGTTTCTTCTTTTTTCTTTCTTTCTTTCTTTTTTTTTTTTGAAGTGCTGATTTGCAGGTTAAATCTTCTAAAGAGTAATACTTACAGTAACAGTAAGATGGGGGACTTCCATCAGTGTACTACTCCTAACTGGCTTTCGGAGACATGAAAATTGTTACACCTTCAGTTAGGAATAGCAGAGGCACAGACTGTGCAGCCTAAGCCAAGCCAGGGCTCTGTGACAAAGCTGGGGAGAACGAGGGCTGCTGATCATGGCTGTCTCTAAGATGTGTCTGAGATACGAGTGGATTAGAATGACTGAGTTTTAGGTAGACTTACTCTTTGAGGAGGTAAAGCCAGAAATACGCTTCCCACTTTGTTGGTTTTGTTTATGTCATTTCTTGTTTGCACTAACTGTGTAGGCAGCTTTCAGTATTACTTTTAATAAAGGAAGCCTAGGTGCACTGTGAAACTCCTGGCTTGTTTCGGTAGATGTACTGGAACCTCCCCCCACAACAGACATACAGAGAAGTTGTTTGTATGTGTGTGGGTGCTATTTTTAACCAGCCTCAAAAGCGCTGAAATATATAAAATACAGTGCCTCGCAGTGGTGGGAACGTCAAATACAAGTGTAATGTGACAATAATGTGGTTGAAGACTGCACGTTCTCTACCAAATCTGTTGCATGAAGTAGGATGGGAAGCACAAAAATTGGATTTTGACATGTATTGTAACTCTTCTTTTAGCCTCTTTCATTATATGAGAAGATTTTCTTTTGATAGGAGTATCTGGAACATTCTCTGCATACTGTGTAGCTTCTGCCATATGTTTTAATTAATAATTCACAGTAATTCTGAATATTGTGTTACGTATTATCACTCTGTTAAGAAATAATGGATGGCACAGAACTGTTCTTCAGAATTCCCTTCAAAATCACAGTGTCACCTACTTTGTCATTATTGCACTCATCATTATAGTGACACCTGTCTGCTATGTTACTGAAGAATTAGTGTCCTCTCTAAAATTTCTCTCTCCATTCTGCATTTTCCTGACAGATACTGGCATAGCACAGCTGCCTACACAATTGCCACTGAAATAAATGGGCAAGTCCAGGATCTTCCACCAGCTCACGATGAGGTGTACCAGTGGCCTGAGGATCTGCTTAAGCCTGATCTTGTTCTTCTCCTGACTGTTGACCCTGAGGAGCGAGTCCGGAGACTTCAGCATCGGGGGCTGGAGAAAACCAAGGAGGAAGCTGAGCTGGAAGCTAACAGCTTGTTTCGCCAAAGGTACACTTTAATGAGGAAAAAGAGGATGCAGGCAATCTTGGCTCCTGTGGGATCAGTAGCAAATGTCCCACTCATATTACTGGGACAAGGATTTCCTATGTCTAAGCTTTTGGGTTGGGTTTGTTTTTTTTTTTTTTGGAAAGGATTCATGGCTGACAAGAAGGGTAAATCCTGTCACTTCTGACTGAAAGTGTTTGAAAGCTGCAAGTGAAGAACTTCATTCTCCTGCAAAGGAGCTTTGAGTTAGAATACTAGCATTTTGCTACTTGCTGCTTTTATTGCAACACCTTTCTTATTGAGGTCATGAAGGAGAGAGACCTAAAAATTCCAGAACTGGGAGGCAAGAAGTTGAAACACATAGCTTCCCCAGAAAAGTCTGGAATTGAGCTCCAGATTAAGAGAATAAAATTTAGGTCTTCTGTTGTAGATGTCTTTAGTTCTGCTAAGTGTCTCAGGTCCCACTATAGTCAATACATTCAACGGAGCCTTTGAAGTGATTCAGCTCACCACCTGCCTGGAGCCCGGTGATCTAGGCATAAGGATCTAGAGCCATTGGATATGATCTGAGACATCTGCATGAAGCTGGCAGATGTGATGCAGAACCTGTGGACGCTTTCTGGACCAGCAACTGGAAGCTAAATGAGATAGTCCAGAGCAACTCGAGCAGTACTAGACACATTTGCTTAAGCAACTGAATTGCACCCTAGGTGTCCTACTTCAGGGTGTGCTGAGTTGCTGTCTAGGCTCCACCAAATGTATTGATTAGATCATCATTGTCTGCAGTGGAAACTTAAACACCTGTAGGTACCTCAGTATAGATACAGTCTCCATATCTGCAAATTGCAAAACTGAAATCTACCTTTGGGTTTTTAAGATTTCTAGTGATCATATACCTTAAAAATATCCATTGCTTAATTCTGACAGAAACTCTGTGCAGGCACACCATTCATATAGTGGGGCCTGCAGAGGGATGGGTGAGCTAGGGAACATGCTGCCATTTAAGAATCTTTCATGTTCTAATTCTGTTACTTGTTATTCCCGTCAGAAAACCTTTGATTATTTCTACTTGTTAATATGCCAACCTGGATGTGAGAACATCCAGAATCTTGCTTGATGTGTCTTATGACTTGTGGCCTGAACATTTGGCATTATTAATTGTAGGAACATAGCAAATGGTATTCACATCATCAAAAGCTAAATATGTGGGAGACTTCTGCATTATGAGAACACTTATAGTCTAAGTGAGGAGGTTTTCATCCTGTATTTCATCCCAGTGTTCATCCAGTTAGCAAAGTTGATCAGAGGAAAGGGTTAAATGACGTGTCAACTCTGTAATCCAGTGACTCAAAGCTGGGGTCAGTCAGTGAGCACACCTACATGATGCCATGCCAGGTAGTTCAGAGGCACCTTAGCAGACTCTGAATAAATTAATTCAGGTGTTAGAAGCAGGCTGTCCACTGTACTGCCATACCAGACTGTGCTAAGCTGTAAAGAAAGAAATATTTAATACCATGCCATGTGATTAAGGATAGAGCTCTGGGAATCAGTGTCAAGGAAACGAGGTGCTTTGAGACTCGCATTGTAATAGTTACTAATGGTTTATTGCTCTTTCCAGTAGATTTCATTCTTAACTTCGTATTAGATTTTTTTTCCTTTGTGTCTGCAGTGCAAACACTTTCTTCCGAGACTGATGACTAATGCCATTTCATATCCCTGCAATTTGAAATTTCATTTCTCTTGTTTTGTTTTTAAACAGAGTTGAAGAGTCATACAGAAGGATGGTGAATCCTGCATGCCAAGAGGTCGATGCCAGCCCCTCCAAGGAAGAGGTTCTCAAGACAGTGCTACAACTAATTAAGAAACACTGTGCTTTGTGAAAGCAATTTCTGTGTAATACTTTTTAGTAAAAAAATACTTTTTAGTGCACTTAAAAGATACTTTTTATTGCCCCTCTGGTTTTGGTACCTAAAAATGCACTGTGATGTGTTTCATCCCACAGAAGAATCTTCTCTTTCTTCTGTTGACGGTAATCTGTGCAGGTTATCTGTTTCACTGTTGTCTACTGTACTTTTCTGTAGAAGGCAAAATACTACTCACATGTTATTCAGCATTCTTAGTAAAGCCACAAACATACAACGGTTATGTACAAAGTACCTCAGAGTGCTCTCTGACACTGTGACATTTCAAGACACTATTGTGTTGCATCTTCATCACCCAGAGAACCTGTTCCTGCATCTGTTGTGTACCAGAATTCACTGGACTGCAGCAGGAGCATTAGGTGCCCGAGGAGAGGTTGAAATGTCATCCAGCAGTAAAACAGTGAAATAATCGTAATATTTAGGAGCAGACAATCCAGTGGTCCCGTGTTGTTCACTGGAATAGAGGATGAGTAGCTGCTGCTGTGATGGGCATCCTGGAAAAAAATGTGTCGTAAGTGAGGGCCAGTAAGCATCTGGGCCTCTAAGTAATAAAGTCCAAGCTTGTCAACATATGCAAATGAAATATAGATTCGTTTCAGAGGGAAACAGGACAATACTGGCATATTAGAAACAGAGACCTGAGAAGAACCTGAAATTAAAAACATTTTATAAAAGATTGCTAAAATATTTTTCTACAAAACATTTTCTCTGTCCTATTAATATTTGTCATTGTGAATTTGTGTTGTTTTGAGAGAATGCGAAACGAAAAACCGCAGAGAATCTGAGCAACGGGAATGATTTTGCCTTTTCACTTCACCTTTTCTTTCTTGTGTGGGTGAAATGTGAAAAGCAGGCTACCATCAAGACTTCAGCTCTGCAAAGTCTTATTTTTATGTACATTAGTTTCATTATTGTTACTCCTAAGTGTAAAACTAAGCATATGGATAAGCCTTTGTGGGGTCAGAAATGAACTGCAGATGCAGAAAGAATGTAACTAAAATGTGAATTTGATTTAAAACACTGTTTTTACTTAGTTTCCCCTGTTAAGCAAGTGCAATTATCAATGAATCCGTCCTGTAAATAAAAATGTACTCAGTACTGCAGTTCCTATATCCAATCTGTATATGCAAGGTGATAGAAAGAAACGCTTCTAAAAATACATCTTATTCATGCACTGTTTAATGTTTGGGAGTATATGCTATTAATATAACACATTTATCCATACAAGTAATACACTCTGTTGTATTTGATGTATTACTTGTATAACAGTAGCCTTGGGATTTGCCATACATGCAGACTGAAAATACATAGTTGTAGGTGCTCCCTTTATTTTAGAAATTATCAAGCATTCAGGTATTCAGTCCTGGTTATTGGAAATTCATGTATAGAGGGCATCACTGAACTTGGACGATTAGGGTGCAAATAGTGTGCCTGCCCTGAACATTGGGTAGCCTTAGCTTTTCCAGGTAAGAGATCACTTGGCCTGAGAAAAGCTGCTATATGCCTTTTCCTTTTGTGTAAACTTCCACATGAAGCCAGGCTGCCTGGTGTTTGATGCTAAGTTCTTAAAAATAAGGTTTGTATCTAAAAGAGTGTTGGTAATACATATGCAACAAGTGGCCTCGGACACTATTAATTACACACGCGCAGTATATATTCATAGTCAATTTTTTTCTTTAACTCAAAGCTACTTAGGCAGACTAACAGAACAGCAAAGCAAGGCAGACCAAACCAACGTTCCCTTTCTCATGTCTTTGTTAGAATTAAAGGTCTGCAAGAGGTTGTGTGCCATATGCAGGATGTTAATGTGAATAATCACTCCCATACTTCCCATTTCTGTGGCCTTTCTGCCACATTTTTGTCCACAGTGTCTAAACAGACTGCATCATAATTTACTTTTATAACAAATGTAGAGGTTCGTCACTGGCCGCTGAAATGCAGGCAGGTCTGGGAGAGGAGCAGCAAGAACACACAAATGCCAACCATTGTGCATCCAGCATCACCTGCTTCGTGTGTTAGAAACTCTTTTGCTGGGCAGTTTGATGGCCACACGAGGTCAGGATTTTGGTTTCGGTGCTTAAAAGACCTGAAGCTCCAAATATTTCCATGCAGATTCAGAAACATAGGCTGTTTCTTGGTAGATAAAACTGTTTTTCTGCAGCTTTGGAGTGTGATCACTGTGTAAGACTGGGAGGTGATCCCGTGATGCTGTGCTGGCCTGTGGCTGTCCGCCTCCGCCACCCTGTCCCCAGCATGGTCAGCCCCTGGAGCATCCCAGCCCATTCTGGAGGCCAGGTATTTGCTAGCACAGATGAAGGCTGCTCTGTCTCAGTCATCCTCAGGGCAGAGGACATGCCAAAGACTGTTTCTTTTATTACCACCCCAGCAAATTTAGTAATTTGATAATTCACTGATTTACTAGTACAGACCAGGCTTTAGGATGTGACCCTGCAAAGATCCTGATACTACAGTCCTGGGGTGTTAGACCACTAAAGTACACATACAGAAACTTAATTTCAAGCTTCTCAATAGTTCCGTTACAGTCAGTGAATCCAACCTTTACTGAACAATAAATGCTATTTGTAAAGTTCAGGTGTTCCTTGAAGTACAAAATGATACTTTTATTGGCCCAAATTAAGCTTTGTGTGCTTTTTAGTAAAAAAAGTCTCCAGGAGTTTTAGATAAAAGAATTTTACAAGAAATGTTATTTTATTTTATAGAACTCACCACAGTATTTCAAGCACCTTTTTTCCTCATCTTTAATCTCATTTGCTTCCTTTTTTTTTTTTTTTTTTTTGATCTAGAGGGGAATAGATACTTAAATAAAATGATATTCAGTTGTCTAAACATAGACATCCATAGCCAGTTAGTCTCCCTAAGGTATCTGAGATGTCTGCGTGGGGCTGCCAGATATGACACGAGACATTTGGTTGAGCTGTTGATCTGCAGAGTGGCAGCTGGAGGCCCGCAGGGATACCATATGGTGCCTAAAACGGCACTATTCACCCATTTAAGCGGTGAGAGGGTCAGAAGGAGCAGTGCAGCCTCTTTGGGCTCTGCCTGCATTAGCAGGTGGCCTGGAACAAGTAGGGCAGATCTGTAGCACAGAGGAGCTGGCATAGAGGACCCAGTGTGTGCCCTCCATGTATTTCCGAGATTTATTTTGGACCAGCTCTAATCTGGTGACATTGGCTGGTCTCCTGTTAGCGGCTGTAGTGCAGTAAGTGTGCTCCTACACCAGATCTTTTGGTTTAGCTTTGTCTGGATGGAGTCCAGTTCACAGATGCCAGGACTGTTCCACGACGTGAAGCAAAGTGTAGTGAGGAGGGGTGGTCAGGAGTAGCGTTTCAGAAGTGCGTTCCTGATCCAGGCTGGAATGCTAATGTGGATGTATTGCACAAATGTAAAGTAGAAGCAACATGTATCTCTTGGAAAGGTTTCCTTGGAGCCAAAACAGACTTTGGGTTCGGATTCCTCAGTGTCCTGATTGAGGGCTAACCTGGAACATGCTACAGCTCCTTTTGGGCCATGTCCCCAGGTTTCCTGAGAGTAACCACAGGACAGGAGCAAGGAAGAGTGGATTTTGGTGCGTGCTTGGCCCCATCCTGCCATAGCATGGGGTGCAGCCATGGTGCTCACTCAGTGTTGGGAGTAGTAAGTGCTGCTGTTGGCCGGAGAGGTGAGGAAACCACTTGTAAGCGAATACCAAACTTCAGCAGTGAAATGTAAGGCTGATGTTCAGCCATTTCCCTCCCAAACATAAAAGTTTGCAAGACAAAGACTAATTCCCTGAAGTCAGATGCTAGGAGGTGACCTGCAGACTCTTTCAGAAGACATGGAATACCTATCTCCATTGCAGATACAGTTTCATAGTCATGATTTTTACCATTATTTTCTGTAGAGATAACAAGCAACTTTATACACAAACTGATGTTTTAGCAAGTAGGAGTTCACCGTGCTGAGTGCCTGGAACTGACACACGATAGCTAGAGAGGCCAGTTCTTCACCAGATTTTCTTCACTGTTCTATATTTTTGGGGTCTTTTTCTTCCTCATAGTATTACCAACTTCTAGAAATTTACCAAAAAATATGCATGCTGCCTCCACTTTCAATTCCTCACAGTTTCAGAGGCAGGAGAGTCAGGGCACTCCATGAAACTTTGATGGAAGGAAAAATGTCTCTCTTCAAGCCCAGGATAAACAAAGGCCCCAAAGAGTTTTTATTTTTATTTTTATTTTTCCTTTTTTATTTTTTATTTTTCAAGGAATGAATAATTGTTAGTTGCCTGTTAAAATTCATTAGCTTTTTCAGTCCCAGTTCCCCTATTTTCTTAATTTGAATATTTGAAGAAACACATAAGACTGAATTGTTGCTGCAGGGGGCTGCACTGACTTTGATCTTTTAAATGGAAAGCTATGTTCAATGAAATTAAATCAGCTCTTTTGTAAAGACAAAGATCATCACCCTCTGGCTTAATGTAACTCAACAGATGCAGAGTTTATATAAATATGTAGTCACTGCAATGTGAAACAAAAGCTAGAATACCCTGCCATTAGTGTAAAAATGCATTCTGTGTTACCAGCTGGTCAGTCATAACCTTTTACTCAACCATAGAGACAGTGCATATCAGGCACTCCGAAGCAGAGGAAAAATGGTGAAAAATGCAATGTCTGCAAACTCATTGCTTGTGCAAAAGAGCCAGCCAGATAAAGCCCCATTTTAAGCACGTGGCAGGTGCAGAATGAGGTCCAGCAGGGTAATTTACTTTTTCTGCTGCTCTCCCCCTCCCTGAGGCCAGCTGTACAGGTGAAATGTTAGTGCAGTCTGTGTATTCGCGTGGGCTATCAGTTTCTTTTGCGAAAGATGCTGTAATCAAGCAGGCACATCTTTTCTCAAGAAGACACTTCTGAAGAGGATCTAGACCACCTCCCACAGCTGTAAGTCTCCTGGGCCAGCAACTCTGAGGCTCTTGTTGGCGATACAAACACTCTGGTAGAGGACCATTTCCAAATAAGTCTTCCTTGGGTCTAGTGGTATGGGTCGGACTTGCATGAGATCGGAGAGGTAAGTAACGATGCACCATGTTAATGAGTCTGACCTGCTGATGCAAGCAGATTTCGATGTATTGACACACAGAAGACACTATGCTGCTGCTGCCTCTGTATCCAGCTGCATGTACTCCTTGTTCGCAGCCCGTGAGCGTTCAGGGTGAATGATCCAGTCCATGACTGCAGCTCTCAGAAACTTCCCTTTCCTTCCTGTGTTCCAAAATGCTGGCCACACAAGTTTCAGACACCCCTGATACCAATCTTGGTATCCAAATACCAAAAAAGAAATCCTCAAACATCTTAGGACTGTTTTTAATTTTCAGTCCAAAATGGGATGCAATGTTTCTGTGTCAGGTTGGCAAAAGTGTCTCTAATGTGCTAATACTTTCATTTGAGCTTTCTCACTGTACAACAATACTTTACTGGAGCTGATTACCTAAGTGTGTCTGTTCTCAAATGAGCTTTATAGACATTCCTTAATAATGACATTCATGTATTATTTTTGTGTACTACATATGTGTATTGCCCAAATAATATGAGTTTTGCTCTGCTTTTCCATTTTCCACATGAGATTTGTTTGGTAAACAGAATGTAGGCTATTAGAGTGAAAGGAAAGCACTTACAGTTAGATTTATTTAGCAGTTCCCAGCTTCTGAACTGTCATTGGGTTTAACTGTGGTATTTGGGATCAGAAGCCTTTAACTGGGTCTGACTCTGGCTGCCCGTAACAGCACAGCTCCTCAGCTACCAGAAGCACTCCCGTATGACCCCTGTAACACAGCGAACAGTTCAGCTCTACACTTCATCTACTTTGCAATCACAGATGCCTTCCTTGGAGAATGCATCATCTGTGCAACAAACTGCTCTCAAGGTACCATAAAAAGCTTCTCCTTTTTTCTGTGTGGGAGTTTCACTGAGCAGACAGCTAGGAAATGATCTGAACGTGGGCTCTGCATGGGAAATTAAAACTTATTTATCTGCAGCTGCAATTCAAAGGAAGCACCTATATGTGGCATTGTCAGCTGTCACCAAAAATAGATTCACTTTCTCAAAGTGTTTGATCTTAAGAAGAAATTGCTTGGCATTTTACAAAGGTTTTTCTGTAAATCTGAATCTGTTGGGACAAAACCTGTTGCTCACATAAGTCTCCAGAAACACTGGATTTACAGGGTGATTTTTTGGGGATGATTTCACAATATTCAGAAGGGACAGAGGTTGCTACCCTCATCTTCTTTTCCAAAGAAGTTCTTTGGGCAGTTCTTTTCAGGGCAAAACAGAAGAACAACTGCAGAACTGCAAATTCACCAGCCAGAACACTCCCTGATGTCCACCCTCACCGGAGAGCCCTGGGACACTGCCCATATCTCAGAAACCCCATCAAACAAAATTGGAGGAGGCTACAGAAAGCCTCTCGAGGACGGCGAAGGAAAACAGGAAAAGCCTTCCAACACAAACAAAACAACTTGGGAGCTGCTCTGAGTTTGCAGCCCACCAGGCAGAGGGGAGATGTGAGGCAGAGGGGAATCAGTGAGGGTTGTGCTCAGCCCATGCCGTGATAAAGAATGAGACAGGAAAAATGGGGACTGTTCAAACAAAAGGCAGGCTCAGAGCAATAGGCGTTTCCCTCCTGAAAGGTCATGCCACAAAAAGCACAGTAAATATTCCATACAAAATCAGCAATGGAAAAAAATGAAGAAAATGCAAAGGATGGAGGCGTTTCTGTTTGAAAACCTCATTATCTATGAGACAATCATGCTGATGCAAGATTGCAAGATTGCAAGATTTCAGGGGTGCAAGGATGCTAGACTGGATGCACCCCATTCTGAATTGTGCATATGTGTTATGTATGCATGTGTGTGTGTATGTTCGCACATCTGTGCTGGGGGAAGGCACAGGGAATTAAATCTGTCTCTGAATACATAGCTCAGTTATATGACAGATTTTTTTTCCAAACGCTTCCTGCCTGGAAGTTTCATGTGCAACCCTAAGGAATGGCAACTGTGGGTCGGTGGGTCCCAGAAGTTCACATGGGCTACCTGTACAGCTCACCAGTGGAGAGAAATGACCCATGCATAACTTGATCCATGCCAGGCACACTCCAGTGGGTGCAATGCTCCACATATGTTGTTTCGCTTCCCCAGTTCTGAATGCCACTCAGCACACTTCTAAACCCGTTGCATACGTTACTCAGTCTGCACTGTGATCCCTTAGTAGAGTGTGACTTCTCTCACATAGGGAAGACAAGGATAGTGATTTCCTAATTTTTTCCCCACAAGGCTACAACAGCAAGAACACTCTTATTCCCAAAGCAATTTTAGACCGACTCTTACCAGAGTAAAGAGACAAGGGATTGAACCTCAGAAGGCAGAGTAAGGATCTGACCCGTGGTTGTGTCTTCCTGGAACGTATTTTGTCAATCTGTGGTACAAAGGCAGAGCATTTCTGTCCCTGTACTCCCACTCCCGGTGGGTGAGCCCTGGCCAGTCTTTTCACTTGAAGGGTACCACCACGGTGAGGTTGCACTCCTGGGCAGATGTGAGTAGTGCATCTGACAGGCAGGAGGATTTAATATGGACCTTCTGCTCAGTCTTTCTACTTTGGCATTTTTGGAGACCTTTAAGCTGTGCGTAATTGCTGTAACGAGTTCTAGATCAAAGTCTACACTCTGCATGCAAAAAGCAGGCACCTTGTTCAGACTTCTGACTTCATCTTTGGCAGACCGATAGCAAAAAAATGATGTATTGATCAATTTTTAGAAAACATCAGCCATAGGATGGGAGGAATGTTTTGGACATGACTTAAATCAAACCTAGCAGCACAAGAAACTGCTCAAGAAACTTCTGAAGTTCAACTTTTCTCATGCATATACTTCTCTCTGCCTTCACTCAGGACTGTAAATGCTGAAGCAATGTGAAATCCTGCTCTCAGAGGGGTCTGTATCAATAAAACCACAGCAGGCTTGAAAGCTTTGCAGGAGGCTTGTTCTCACCATTGTTTCACCTCTCTGTTTGAGGATTTGCTTTTGTTTTGTCCTCTTCCTCAGCAGCTGTACTTACTGAGAAAGAAATGAATATATTGTAGATGGTCTTGGTTCATATCCCACAGGAAAAATTGTAGAGGTGAGTGATTTTAGTATTTCCCATTGCAGGGTTAAGGAGCAGAAAATAGCAGCAGAATTGGAGGTACTGAATAAGAGGAGGTGAAGAGATGACCAGTGGGAAGGAGGAATTGAAAGATTTCTGTAATCAAGCTCTTTGTTCTAGTTCCCACCCTACAGAGAAACAGCTTTTTAGTAATTATCAAATCTTTCTTTACTTTGGTTTACAGTACCAGGGAGAAAATAGGCAGGAACATACTAGCACACTGCAGGAGAAAAGCAAATCATGTCCTTTGCTTCCAGCCATGCCAGTGGTATGGCCAGTTGTGATAGGGAAAGCCCCAAATCCAGTTTTAGTAAATCAAGCAAAGCTGGGGCACCAACAACTCTGTGGTTTGCTTTTGTCTCCTGGGACGAGGGTTGCATTGATGTTGCACATAGAGCCTGTGGAGCTGGGGTAAGGCACAGAGGTCTGGGGCTGGGGCTGAACTCCTTCAGCTTCTTCGGCTGGGGATTTTGGGTTAGGTCCATTACGGATTATCATTCTGAGCTCTGATATTCTTTCTCAGTGTGGAATTAACAGGATCCACATGGTGGATTTGGAATCTAATATTCAGATGTGGAGAGCCCTGGGCACTAAGCCCCCCAGTCTTCAACCAGAGCTGTACACATGCTGAGGCGCAGGCTAGCGGGTCCATGCATGTTGGTCAGTGGTGAGAATGCATCTCACTCTGTTTCAGGCAATGGAAGAGGTTTACAGCATCAAGATATCCTCATTTTCAAGTGTTTCGATAGGATGAATCAAGTGTTTGAAGCAACGGAGTTGGATGGGAAACATTTAAAGGAATTTCAAAAGATGTCCCCCTCCTCATAATCTGTTCTATAGCATAAAAGGGTATGGAAGGAACAGCATTTCTTTTAGACAAGTATCTCTTATTTCTTTTGTCAAATGTTTTCTTTTGTATGGGCTGTCTGCCCAGCCCAGACAGAAGCAGGGATCTCAGGTTGCATGCTTTTTCCATCACCGGCTGTCTGCCTGCACGCATGACCTATTGATGTCCCTGGTGATCTCTGCACAGACTCTTACAGAAAGGAGCGCTGCCTCTTGACATTAAGATCCTCTTTTTTGACCTCTGGAAAAAGGATTTTTAGTGTGAATTTGGGGAGTGAATTGCACCCGAGGTAGGCTCCTGTACTGTGAAATCCTCCCCTTGCAGGGCCAGAGGGGCTCAAAGGGAGATGCAGGGAGCTGGACTCCCCTCCACAAAGCCTGGGAGGAGGTGGGGAGGGAGGGCAGAGCCCCAGCGACCCAAGGAAGGTGACTCGGGGTTTTGGCAGGCTCCCTCAGACATCTACAGACCCTGGGGCTTTATCTGTAAGGTGGCCAACATCTGACAAAACAATCTGCTGGAAGCCTCTATGAGGGAACCTCGCAGGCTTTCCTGCCGCTTGCCCAGATTTCCCCAAACAGGGAGCGGATCTGGCACGGGCGATGGGAGCAGTTGGATTTCAGACTGCACCACGCTATAAATTCCATCAAAGGGGGAAAAGCTGCAGATCAGACAGCAGGCTCCAACCCACCTGCCTCGCTCCATTTGCATGCTTACATTTGTTGGGATGCCAGCTCCTTTTAAGTTTCTTTTCTTTTAAGTTTCTTTTCTTTTACTCCTTCTATTAATCCAGTGTATCAAGCATGCTTGTCATAAAGGGAAACCTGCAGCTCGTTAGATTAATGCTGTCTGTTCTGAAGTTGGTTGCAGTTCTGCAAGCCATCCTTTAGAGTCGGTGGATAGATAATATAAAGCCAGGAGAGGGAGCGAGAGTACTACTAAAGAAGGCAGTTTGGGCTTTGAAAGGGGGTTATACCTCTGGATAAGCACAGTCAGCTTTGCAGTGATAGAAACACATAAAACATAAAGAGCTGGAAGAACGGGGGGGTTGGCTCAGAAGATATGTGGTTGTACTAAAAGGTGGAAAACCAGGAGATAGTTTAAAGCCATTTTGATACATGTAGTAGGCGCTGATTTTTTTTCGATTCTTGATTTCTTTTTGTAGAGGACACCGGCTAAGCTTCCTAAGCTGCCGAATGGCATAAAGATGTAGCTTTTACAAGTACCTTTATACCATCCCTCTAAGAGAAAGGGAAAAGGGAAATACTAAATAAGGTGAATAATATGACCCTCAGTTGTGCAGAATTGAAACACAATACTTTATCTTTACAACAGCACTGCTGAAGCAAGGTTTGCCTTTTCTGTCAGTGCTCTCTTTGGGGCTGTGAGCAAATCACCTAAACTCAGATCCTCAGGGATAATTAGGTAACTAATACTCAGAAAAACTGCAGAACTGAAGTACCTAAATAATACTGTAGTCCTATTTCCCCCATGCCCCATTTGCTCTATATGTCTGAAAAGAATGTGCTATAACTTCCCCTCAGAGAGAAACGGAACACGTTCAATACACTAAAGACTCTAAGAAGATTATATGTTGCGGGTACCTGGGGCTCAGGGGCTTTGATGGTTGCAACTAGTATAAAATAACTGGATTTTTTTTTTTAATGATGCTGTTTTTTGTTCAAGTGCATCCTGGGCTGGTTTGCCATGTAGCCATGCAGCCATGCAGAAGGTGTGCCGCTCTTGCAACAAGCCAGGTATTCTGATTAAAAAGTCAAGATCCCCAGAGCTCTGCAGCGAAGCACGCACGGCATTGATCCGGCTTCCTATTACAGACCTGTCTTTTGTGTCTCCCGAGTTTTATCGGTTTGCTTTATTGTAATGGCTTTGTTCAGGCTGCAATAATTAAGGGCGTGTCAGATTTTTCCATAATATGACCTTATTTTTCAATGAGCTATAAAATTTCACTCTTGGCTGCAACTTGACATATGTAGTTGAGAACCTGCTGCTTTTAAAGCATTTTTGAATGCCTTGAAGCATTCTTTGAACCAAATTGGGCCATTAAGAAAAAGGGGACTGCACTCCATAATACACTGGTTCTAAAAACCTCTTTCAAGTCAGTAGGAATTCCTCCTCCTCCTTCTCCTGATATCTTTCAGGCCACAAATAATGGCAGGAGTTATATGAATTACTGGTGTTAAAGATATTACAAAATTTAATTGTGGAGGTAACATGTTAGCTCCACAGTTAAGGTTGTATTGAGTTTTGATTTTAAAGCAGGGCAAAAAATTAGTGTTGAAAAATTAGTTGCGGTGCCTCAAAAATCACATGTACTGTGTAAGTCCATGCCTCTTCTAAACAATATAAGAAGTGGTATTTATAGTGAAAGCTGCCTGAAACATGTCCTTTTAAGAACCCATTTTTAGTTTCTCGTAACTTTGCCAATCTTTCTGAGTTGAAATATCCCCTGCAGCGTCCTTGCCCCAGAGTGAATGCTTTTGGAAAAGTGTTAGCAAAACATCTAGGAAAAACATTGCAAAAATGGTGCACTGATTCCGCAGCACGGCATGCAGGAAAAGACGAGCTACTTCACCCATTTTAGAAAGTTTCAGCCACCATTTCATTGAAGGACTCTAGCATTTCCATGGTTTGCATCGCATCTGAAACCTGAGTTGTGGGCCACTCCTGACTAGGTGTCACAAACATATGTGTAGCGTTCACCAAAAAACAAGCTATCAACATCTGGCCAAGTCATAAGCCTCTGCAACCTTTCAATTCACTGCAGCTCAAAGGAGTCTTGCAAAAGAGACCCGATGCTCCCACCGGTGAGCACAGTCTGACGGGGCTGAGCAGAGCTCTCCCTGCAGCCTCATCATCTGCATCCAGCATCCCACGTCGGGCATCGGGCCTCGGGTATGATGGCACAGGACTGCCACTGCCAAAGCTCTCCCAGCTCACCACCAAGGCTGCCAGGCAGTTGAAAGAAAAACTCCACGATATCAGCCTTAAGGATCAAAAAAATTGAGTTGACCCAAAAGCAAGGAGCTACGTACTTGAGTGTGCACAACGGAGGACCACTCTTCATACTGAGCCAAGGGGCAGAGCTCATCATTGTTTCAGGCTCAAGCTGCTGGTGAATGAAAAAGGACTCACCAGGTTTAGTCCAACAAAATGTTTTCTTCTATATCTCCACCTCGCGCACTACATGAGATAGATGGGATTCTGGAAACAGATCAAGATAGGGATTTAGCGAAGCCTCATTAAAAAGGACCCTCATCTCACTATAAAAATGGGAACCAGTGAGAGTGAGAGGCTTCCAGTCATGGGAAGGCTGGACAGGTCGTTAGAGCAGAGAGTGATACCCAGTCCTGCCCTCTGACGGTGAAGCCCTATGCAATCTTTGGTGGGGGATAACAATTTTTTCCCCAGCCCCTCCAAAGAAACAGTCTTGACAGCAGATCCAACATGAGGCCAATTTTTTCAAATCGATATCAAATTCTGAGCAATCTGCCTGGCTAACGCTCGGTCCCCAGAGTTGTCCCCCGAGGAGCCACCTCCGTCCTGCGACACATGGCTGGTCCCCTGCCAGTCGCCTCCATCCTCCCCTTTGCACAGGCAGATGGGCCACGACTGGGGCAGGTCCAGCCGAGCCCCAGGGCTCTTGCAGGGTCAGGCCACCCTACATCCCTGGGCAAGCCACATAAATCCCTTTTTTTTCACAGGTGATAGCTAAGTGTGTGTGTTCCTTGTTGCAGTGCTGACCAGGGGGCATCTGGGGTCCGGTCTGCAGCGATGCTGGGCTTTCAGGGTGACAACCGGAGTCAGTGGGAACTATGCTCGGAGTAAATAAAGCACCATAAACCAACATTGACTGAAAAATCTGGGGCTTGGCATTTCAAATCAGGATTTAACCAATGAGGAAAAGGTTTTGATATGAATATTTGTGTGTTTATCCCCATCCATATCAGGAGAAGGGTGAGAACTATTCATGTCTTAAGGATGCTATCAGGACAAATCCGTTTGGGAAGCATTCACGCCCTATCCTGACAGAGAAATAGACAAATTCATCATGAAACGACTAATTTATTTCCATGACTGAAGCTTTCTGGAAGGACATTCCACTGAAGACAATAAAAGTAAAACTTTCTCAGTATTTTTCAGCACAAAATATACAGAGTTTTTGCTACAAACTGAAAAAAAAATGGTTTTAATTTGTTCAAAAATGGCAACTTCTTTACCCAGGTGTTTTTTGGGTTTTTTTGTTTTTTTTTTTCCTCAAAATTAATTAAGAAAAAACCAAAATGGTTTTGCTTCAATTTGGGTGGAGACAATGTGAAATGTCAGAAGCTTTGCCTAATCAGAAAAAAAAAACAAAACAAAACAACCAACCAAACAATTCTTTGAGATGTATATTTTGAGAAAGATCTAGGAGCTCTCTTTGTCAATGGCTACTTTCGGATTACTTCAGTGGGCCTAGAATTTTTTCTTTGATCTTGGAACTGCATCCATGGCATCAAAGTGTGTGTGGTCCTTAGTGACAGCATTTTTGCGTTTAGATTTGCATAAATCCAGGAAAGAGAATAGCACTAGAGCTCAGTGTCAGAGATTAACAAGGTACCATGTTTAAGCAAAGTGTGATTATTGCTGACCAAAGTGGATAAAGGAATACATGTGAATAAATCAAAGGACTATAAATATTAATAGTGATAAAAATAATAACAAAGCATAATTCTGTCGGCTTTTAAGGCATGAGGATCTGTGATTCTGCTTGAGATGAAAATCAGGATTAAGTAAAATAAATTAAAATAGTATGAATAACAACAGCATCAGTCCCAGGTTTTTCCAGACAGGCAAGAAGCAGCTTGTAGCAGGTTTCATTTCAGGCAGTACTTGAAAATTGTGCAACAGATTCGAGTAAATTCTTACACAAAACATAAACGTGAATCTAGGCAGCAAGAATGAAAACACAGTTTAGAGTGGACAGCAGTTTGGGCAGGGTGATTTTCTTCAGCTATCTTTCTCTGGCATATGTTGTTGTTTTATTCAAAAGAATACACATGGCTTGAAATCATCATGTCTTTCATTGAAGACAGATCAGGCAAAATTCCTTACAAAAATATCTCATATATTCTCTAAACGCTTTACTGCTGCCAGAATCGGCAAGGGTGCATTATCTAGAGTGCAATCAAATGTCATGCTAGAAAAGCACTAAAGCCTTTTTAATTAAAAACGTCATAAAGGCTTAAGTAAAATTAGAACTGCTGGTTACTGTAATCTTCTCAGAGGGGTACTCGTGTGTGTATATGTGTGTGCTTGTGGCTGGGTGAGCGGGGGTACGTGAGTGTGCTGGGGTACAGTAGGAAACGAAGCCTGTACAAACAGTGAAGCACAGTGTCTGCAAGGGTTCATCTGAGCTTGCAGCTGCGCAGACGTCCAGCCGGACTCTTAACCCTTGCACGCTCCCGCGTGAATGCTGCACAACTTTGCAGGCTGACAGGCACAGCAAATGCGGTGAGCATGGTGAGCACAGCCATTAAACAAGACGTGAATTTTGCAATGAACCTGTGATTTAAAAACTCACAAGTGGCCAGTCCCGTTGGCACCGTGCTAGATATGCAACATGGCTTTGCCCCTCTCGCTGCCAGAGTTGGCAGAGGAAAGGGACGAGGTGGCACTCCAAAGTCGATGGAGCCCCAGGTGTTTGCGGCAGCCGGAAACTGAGGGAGGGACCCTCCAC
>NW_009598951.1:19424-34630 GCF_000690535.1 Cariama cristata
CACCTCAACATTGCTCAAGGCAGGGTCAGCGCAGGCAACTGCCCTGAGACAGGCTCTTTCACCTTCCACACTCCCCAGCTCCAGCCTCCACACAGGAGTACATGGGACGCTTACTAATTCAAGGCATGCACTACTCCTACCCAGATAAAATTACTCCCCCTATTCCCATCCCAGCAGTAACAGGAAAAGAAAGCATTTCCATCTATAACTCTCTGCTGCTTTTCCCTTCTGCCACACTTTTTCCTTCAACACCCTCCTACCTAAGCTTCCTTCATCGAAATATTTGCCCTTCAACCTTCCTGTCCCCTTTTCCACTTCCCCCCTGCCAACCCCATCACAGACTTTGCTACCACTCTGTCTCCAACAGCAATGCTGAATTTTGCCTTGAAAAACTATATTAAGTTATAAATATCCTGCTGCCATATCCAGAATTCCCACTTTACATGTGCTTGGCCATTATATTAACCAGCAACACCGTGTACCTTCCAAAACTAACCATTGCCATGTTGACGCTGACAATTCAAGCATAACATAATGATGGAGATTTATTCTTTAAAGGCCAAACTGTGGCTTTTCTGTGAGATCCACGTAAAGGGCTGTATAATGTTACATTGCCCCAGCAGCAGACTGCAAGGCAAGCTGAGTCAGCAAGCACCCTGCTCTAGCAGCCACTCGCAGCATAATTTTTTATGGGCTATCTGAGTCTTGTTGTTCCCTTGTGTGGCTCTAGAACTTGCACCACAATTTGGCCCCCAGGAAGTTTACATATTTTGAGAAAGAAATTGCTGGAGTGGCCTGTCCATTTGTTACAAATTTGCTGAAACAAAGAGTTTGATGTGTCAGTATACAACTAATCACACAGAGCCTGGTACTTTCTGGTTGAGTGTGTATTCTGGAAGTAGTGAGATAGAAAAAGTGCACCTTGTCATCCTTCTGCCCTTGCACTTACTTGTATAACCTTCTATTTTTTTCATTTTTAAAAAAATGTTGGCCAGGTTGACTTCATCCAGGTGCCTCACTGGCATGCTCCCCTCAATGCATTCTCTGGCTGCGTTATCAGACGTTCAAAGTAAAAGATTTAAATAAAAAAAAAAAGTCTTTTCCCAACTGAACGTTCTCTGCTCCTGTGTCACAAAAACAACCGGTGGCCAAAATGAGTGAATGAGACAGACTTCACCTACTACTATGAGGCAAATATTGTTTCTTAAGCGGTGGTATCTTCCCATCTACAGTCAACCAGTTCGTGCTGTGCCACCAAAGTGATTTTAAATCATTTTGATTTGTTAAGGCGAGCATATAATGGATGTAAAAACTCCTTCGCGCTCATGTTCAGGTTCCTCACCTATTACAGGTCTGTTTATTTGCAACTCATGAATTTCAAATTATGAACTCCTTGTACTAAACAGTTTCAATGAAGGTCTTGCTTCATTTTTTCTTGTCTTATGAAGGTAAGTTCAAGATGCCATCATGCCTGGATTCAATGCATGGACTAGCAACATTTGAATAGCTCTTACGGGGCAATATAGTGCTAAGATTTGTAGTCAAACTAGGAAAATTGTCTGTGCCTTGATAAGCAGGAGATTCAGCAGTGCTTCTCCAGGAGAAACTTTGCACAAGAAGATTTGTGATGTCCCAGCTGATTCAGCCCAGCTTGCAGAGAACATGCACAACTGTTGGAGGAACTGAGACAGAGATGGCATTTGGGTGTTGCACTGGGTGAAAGATCTGTCTATAGCTTGTACTATTTCAAACAGTCACAGTTGAGGAACCTTTGGAAAGCCCCTGAGTTACGGGTTCAAAATATCAAATATTGGTTTCTGGGGTGGTAAAAGGTGACTGATAACAGCCAGAAGGTATCCTGTTCTGGGGTAGCAGTCTCTGCCCACTGTGTCTTCCCAAGAGGCCCATGAAAAAGATCTGAATTCAGCGTTTTGAGACACAAAGCCTCTGCCAGTCAAACTAAGAACATGCTTTGGATTATCCCAAGTAATCTAAATTACCTAATTTAAAATCCAGATTTATAAATCTCACATCACTGTCAGGCCTTTCAATTAATGAAAGCACTCTTGAAGTTTATAGGAAATGGAGGAGGACTAGAATTAAAACCTGTAAAATTTTTCTATACATAATTAAATCGAAACATCTATGCAGTCTCTGTCATCAGGGAGATCTGACCACTTCCTAGTCACTGTAGGATTAAGAGCCAGCCCCGTTCCCCAGACTGGAAGTGAATGTCTGGTGTAGATTCAGTTACCTCATTTAAGAATAATTTTAAGGAATTAGCAATACTTAAAGTTTTCATCTTAACAAATGAAGATAACTTCTGCTTTCTGCTCCAGTGAGACTACGGCCCATATTGCGCCATTTCATTACAGCAAACTGTCACAGCATCGTAAATAAAACAATAAATCTTCAGCATATGGAAAACACTTCTCAGTTTGACAGGACTGAAACAACTTCACTGTTGCAGGTAGTTGCCCCCCTGAGACAAAGACCATCCTCAGGCTGCTTAGGCTGTTGCACGCAGAAGGGCAGCATCAACGTCTCCGAGCCTTCGTGGGCTGACGGACTTCCTCACTTGCCAGCTGTCTCCTTGCAAGTCTCCTGGCAGCAGGTGAAGCTCACATACTGGTTGTAGGTTAGACATTGCCCGAGCATCTGAACCGTTTCCAAAACAGTTTACCTAGACCTTGGATTTCTGCCGACAGTGGCTGATCCAACACAGGCACCTAATTCAGGACAGTCCTTGTGCATTTTTTAAAAAGTCTTTTCTGGTGAAAGGATGGGTTTTGTAGTACAAAGGCTTTTGAGGAGCTGCCTCAGCAGAACCATGCAATACTAAATACAAGTGTGACATTTGGTACCTACTGCTGAAATGGAGGCACAAACATATGATAAAGGGGTTGGCTGATAGATGGGAACATGTTGGGTGCACTATAGTGATAAATTGTTTCCCTGTTATGCCTAGGAGACAGAAGTGATGCACATACGGCATACTGGCATACTGTCACTTCTGTATTTCCAACGTAGTAGGAATCTGTGAATCTAACAACTCTTCTTAATTGTTTATGCCAGTGCTGGTCAATATTAAAATGACAAAAAGAAATAATGCCTTTGCTCTCCATTATCAGTGATTTTTCGATGGGGCTTGGTTTCATATTATGACAGTGTCTCTTCGTATGGGATTAAAACTTTCTAGTCATAGATAACTTAGAATGACTTTCTTGGCATTATACATGCTGAAAATACGTATCTGGTTAGAAACTGTTGCTGCAGGGAGCCTGCAGGTAGATGCAATGACCATTTTATAAGAAGAAACTATAAATTTGAGGTTTATCTATGTTGAAAGAGTAAAATGCCCCTTCCATCTTATATCTAGCAGGTACCAACATCCAAGGTTATGAGTAGGACTGCATTTGACTGCCTCTAACTTCCCACTCTGAATCACAATGTAGCATCGGATTAGTCTTTAATGTGAGACTCAGAATATACTGTATCATCATTACCTTCTCCTCTGTGCCATTACAGAATATTAATAATATTCCTTTTTATATGATAATTCAGCACAGAACATAGATGATTTTCTGTATAAGTAATTATTTATTCAGAAGCTGCCTTCCAGTTCCATGATTAGACTATAACCAGCATTGCTATCTATACTTAATCAATATCCCAGATACTGTCTGATTGGGGAAGAAATGCCAGTGATGCTCAGAGTAAAAAACAATGTCACTGCCTCCCTGCTCGGTGCTGACTCATCAACCAAGATGTATTCTTGCTCCTGTGCCATAACTCACCTTTGTGCTTCACACTACTAATCAAAAAGCTCTGGTTCTTCATATACTTTCTGAACGAAACAATAATGCTTTTTCTTCCCTCTCCCCTGTCACACATTCCAGTGCAGTATCAACGAGGCAGAAATATTTAGCATATTTCTGGTGCGAGGCTGTAGTTTTAATTTTTGTGCAGCACTCACAGTGCTAGACAGGTGTTTTGAAATGTAAATAAAAATCAGTGTAGTGTGGGACACAGTACACAAACTGCTGCCGAAGACTCCAGCACGATGAGAAGTGCAACATCTATCTGTTTAATAGGGTGGTAGGTTTGTGTAATGAGCAGAAACCGCTCATTTAAAATCTTTACCACAGCTCTCCAACTGAAATATAAAACACATTCCGAGAAGGCAGGAGGTGGAATAGCAGAGCTCCAGCATAATGTGGAGGGTAGCGCACAGCAGCTCAGTAAAAACCCCTCTGTAATGTATATAGGAAGGGTATGACAGGCCTCTTAAGCAAGGCAGGAGCCAGCAAATAGCAGCGGGCAGTGTTTGCTCTGAGGGGCGTGATGCCAAGCAGCCAAAAGGCTGTGTATGTGTCATAAATGCGTGTGCTCTGAGCAGGTTTCTAAGCAAGTTATCCATTTCCAACATTATGTGCCTGTGGTTAAAGGGATTAGCCAGTGGTAATCCAGTTCTGGAGGAGATTAACTTTCAAAAATAAGAGAAAGCTTCTGCAGTGGACACATTTTTGGCTCTGCTGACTTGGGTGGAGTGTTAGGCTGGGTGGGGGAGGGAGAAGGATGAACAACCTCCACCCTCTGTTTATCTCCCCACTAGAGGCCTCTACACAACTGTCAAAAAAAACTTTTATTGTCAGCATATTTTTAGGTCACTTAAGATGACAAAGTGCAGAAACCAGTTAGGCAGGCTTCTGTGGAGGGCGAAACCCTGTGCAGAGCTCCAGGCACAAAACTGCCCCTTAGGTAATGAGGTTTTCCACCATTGTCCGGTAGCTGTCCTAGAATTAGTAATATATTTACATTTAAAGATTGATGCTGACTTCACATCAGATGGGTTTATGCAACATGATCCTACTGCCTTGAGTGATGCTATTTTAACTGATATTGGTGCAAGCAAGGTGAAAAGCAAGGAGGTACCATGTTATAACAAATAATGTAAAACAGCACATCTGATTTCTCTGTATATTGTCATATCTTTCAGCTACTGTTGTCTTGAAAGCTACATCTGAGCTATGTTACATGAGCTCTTTGGCTTCCCATTAAAACATGATTTCAAAGAGCTCTTACTTTTAGAAGCTGCTTTTCAGTGCTTCAGCCTTTTCAGGCAGAACCAGCACCGATGCTAATGACATCATCATCGATGTCTATCCCACAGACCATAGCAAGTCTCTAATTCCATCAAGAGAAAGACTTGAGGGGTTGGTTAATGTCATCAGAAACCCTCAATGGAATTACAGCCGCAATTGTGAGGGTCTGGAGTATTTCACTTGCTGCAGCACGAGGCAGGAGTACTATCACTCTGCCGCCTCTCTGCTCTTCTCTGAAGCACAGTCTTACTGAACTGTCCCGAGCAGTGTGGAGAGATTAGGGAGAGGGTAAGTCTCTTCCACCTTAGTGTCAGTGGAGGTGTCTCCTTGGGTTTTGTAAGCCCAAGAGAATTAGGGGATCTCCACCCCACCAGCCTGCAGCCTGGGTGAGGGGTGGTTTGGTTGTGAAGGACTGGCTTCCAACAACTGCAGAGAGAGAAGCTTTGCTTTAGCAAGAGGAGGTTAAATTTATGGTATTGCCTTGGATGTGGGTTTAACCCTGTAAGTGCCCACATTTACATTGTCCCTACACTGCCAGTATTTTTTAAGCCTCCTTGCAGCTGAGGTTGCTTTTTGCCTGTTTCAGCCTCTCACTCTCTGTGAATGAACTTTTTTTTTCTCTCCCCATCTTGTAACATGAACTTTCTGTGCACTACTGTTTGGATGGCTAAAGACTTTACTGTATGAAGTCACTGGCACCCTTCTCCTGCTTCTTTCTCCTTGGAGGCTAGAAAACTGATTTCATGTGAAACCAGAACATATGTGTGTGTACATATGCTTTGCTGTGTGACAGCTGCCTCTATACACACCTGTGTAAGCCCTGCCAAAAAACATAAGGAAACAAAAAAACCCCAAACCCAGTAAGAAAAATAAAAAACCCCAAACCCAGTAACAACAACAACAAAAAAAACCCAAACGAAACAGTGGGTTAAAAAAAAAACCCCAAACCCAGTAAGAAAAAGAAAAAAAAAACAAACCCAGTAACAACAACAACAAAAAAACCCCAAACGAAACAGTGGGTTAAAAAAAAAATGCATCAGTGTTATATAGTTTCATTAAAATCAGAATACAAAGACATATGGGCAGCACCTGGGTCTGTAGCTGTGACCCCACTGCCCCCCCGCCCAGAAACATACAGCTTTCTCTTCCTGCTGTAGGCAAAGGTCAGTGATAAGATTCTGCTTATGTGTTTCTCAAGGTCACCTTCATATAAAACCTGCCTTCTTCCTCCAGATTCTCAACATACATTCCCTGAAACTTTCTTAGCAATGTCACCTTTTAAGGAGCATTACAATGCCTCCTCTGACCTCTTCCCACTCCCCCAGCACCCCATTGCAGTTAGACTGGTGGAGATGCTATCACACACCCTCTCCTCTTCTTTCATTGTATGCTCTTGCAGAAATTACTCTTCAAGATGAGTTGTGCTTCCAGGCTCCTTAAAATATCATAGATTTTCAGCACAAACTGAAAGCTAATAACAGTAATGAACAGAGAGCTTTTATCTTGCTTTTTGCCAAGTTCAAGTATTATGGCTCAAACCTTCATAATTACCCCATCATTTTATCAGTGATTGCTTAGCGTGATGATTTCATGAGCTTTGCTGGGGAAGAGGTAATCTAGCCAAGAAACGTTTTCAGGCTATCATCTGGCAGCCTTTCTTTTCAAAAGATGTATTGTTCCTATTGGAGTTTACTCTACTATTCCATCCAATTCATCTTGACATTTTGCTGCTTGCATGGTGAGCTCTTAAGGCAAAAGATGGTTTAGTCTTTGTCCTCTTTATCTCTACCCTCATCTTGTTTGTTATTAGCCTTGAAAGTAGAAGCAATGGCTATCTATATGCCAAAAGAAAAGACAACTGACTTCCTTCTAGGTATATCTGGCCTGCTTCAAGCTAATTTAAAGAAAGAGTCCTGGCAGGCCATATAAACGAGGATCTAAATGGTCATAACCTGTCTAGGGAGACTTTTAAATGCACCTAGCAGATTTAAGAGCACATATCTAATTGTGCCTAAATCACTTACGTTCTTTTATAAAATTCCTTATCTCCAGTGCTCTCCTGCAGTAAAACAGAGAGGCTGCACAGACAAAAGGAGGGAGAGAGGTCTTGGACTCTGAGACTGCTGAATATTTTTTAAAGGTTCCATTCAAGGGAAAGGAAAATTAAGCCTTGAAAAAGGATGATATCTCTCACAAAGGAAAAAAAAATTCTTTAGTCATAAGGATGGCCTCTCCTGGGCTGTTCTTCAGGTTTTATTTTTCCCTGGCAGTATCTTTTTCTTGCAAAAAAATCATAAATCTTGAGATTAATATATCTTCTCCAAACTGACCGTATGCACCCCTTTAACAAAATACACAGAAAGCACTATATTCCCATGAGGAGCTGCTTCATTTCCCATCTGGAAAACTCTTACAACTAACCTTGAGAAGATAGAAGTGTTTTCCCATGGAATTTTTTTTTTAAAGCATCTTATGCCAAACTAAAATGAAAATTTTGAATTTTATGACAGACTGGATTTTATTTTTTAAATGTGTCCCTAAGTTTGGAAATATCAGAGCATTTTTTGCATTTTATTTTGAAAATGTCAGAAAGTTTCAGTTCAGTAATATTAAAGGATTTCATTTAGACCATGGCAAATCACAGTATAAAATATTAAATACTGTAGACATGTTATATAGAGAGTAACATTAATATTTAATTCTTAGGTCAGAGGAAAATGCACGAAAACAATAAAGTCAAATCAATTTATTTTAATACTAGTGAAGATCTTTATGTTATTTAAACAAAACTAATACATTTTTACTTTCTTTTATTGAAAATGAAAAGTTCCAGCTTTGCCAAAAATGGTATCTTTAATCTTGAATGTTATCTGCAGTCATGTCTCTCTGTCTCAAAAAGGAAATTGTAGAGCTGGTAACGGCACAGAGAAGGTCAAAGAAGCTCAAAGATGTGGACTGCCTGCTGCGATCAAGTACAGGTCTGGCGGCTGGATGGGGGGAGATCTGGCACTGCGATGGCCTAGAGAAAGTGCATCGATACAGATTATTCATTTCCTCTTCCAGTGTAATAAGGAGAAAGGACTGATGGCGGAGTCAAAACAGACGAGAGAAGCTGTTTCCCTGCATAAGTACATATAAGCCATGAGGCTCCTTCCATGTGGAAGGATCAAAGTCTTACCGAGCAACTGGACAAACTGCAGGGTGAAAATCCATGACAGGCTGCTGAACACAGAAGGTGCTGCCTCTGGTTTAGGAAGCCCCTGGGCTGTGGATGCCAGAGGCCAAGGGAGGTTGGCAAAGCGTCTCTAAGCAGCGTGAGGACCTCCTCTCCTGGCCCTCCTTGGGCTAGCTGGACTTCTAGGCAGTCTTCCTAAAGGGCTTTCCAGAGTCAAATCCTAGAAACATCTGTCAAAATGGCATTGACCACAACTTTCTAAGAGCTGCAAATTCTCCTTGCTTGCATCAGCCCGAAAGCAAAACGGTTGTTCCTTGCAGCTCATCCCCCAAAGACCGACAGGTTCCTCATGGAACTCGTCCTCCTTCCACTGGCATTGACGCTGCAGAAAGCCATTCTACTACCTGAAATATTGCTTGAAGATGTGATGCAGAGGGCAAGCTGTTCACACCAGCTCATTTTCAAACTGTCATCTCTCAAGAAAAGCGGCAAGCTTGAGATGCACGCTTTGGAAAGTCTGGAGGGAAGAAAAGTGTGTGGTTAGACAGCTAGCCACTGGATGACACTGTTGTTCCACACAGCTACGACTGAAAGGCTGCATCTGGCAGTGAAAATGTGCCTTGTAAAAGAAAAGTGCAGATGTGGGGTTTTAAGTGTTTAGTGTATTCTGTGTCTTAGTGCAAGGGGCAAATTCATTGCATTTGCCTTTGTGTATGTCCTCACAATTAAATGCTGGCTTTCATTCCTTGGCGTTTAGGTTAAACAGCCTGATTCAATATGGTTTTAGCCACTACTGCCTGAGTTCTCCAGATCCATAGCAATGAAGAAAATAGTAACTTCATATGTCACACAGGGCGGCTTTACTTACAACATCACTTAGAAGATTAAAAATAAATTGAAGCATATGTCACTTCAAAGCGGGCAAAAAAAGGACATCTGCATTATTTGATGCATTAATGAGAAAGTTCTGCCGAGTCTTGATTTGAACTGTATGGGAAACGATGCGATTGGTAAGCTTGCTAGTTAAATGTATTTCAAATGAAATTGTTTCTGAAATTTGTATTTAAGCTAGGTTAAGGGATGCTTGCATTTAATACTTCGCCTTCTGACATCTTGTTCGTAAATTGAGCTTTACCCTTTTAACTTGAGGAGTTTACAATAAAAAAAAATCAAAGCAATTTAGCTACAGATATCTAAGGCTGCATTTCAGTAGAATAAGCAAGAACAGCTCTCCTGCCTGAGGCAAATCTTATCATCCATGACCATCTGTGCAGCTACAAACTAACTACCTCCGGCACTGCATGATTCTGTAGACATTGGGCTATGGACTAGCAAACTGACATCCATCCATCCTGATTCTCACCCCCAGCTCCAAATACTCCTCCCTGATATCCTCAATTCCCTTTAAACAGAAAAGAAGCACCTTTGTTTTCCTTATGTGTCAAATATCCCCAAAAATGTGGAAGAGCAGATCATTTTTACCTTTCCCATCTCTACCACGGGGATGAGGATAAGTAAAAGTCAGTAAAGTATGGCTGGATGTTAGAGATGCATGGGCAGAAACACTCATGAAAAATTCACAAGGAGCAATATGAGTTTTTCCACGACTTCTTGGTGCTTCTGGTTTGTACAACTCAACTGAGGAAGGCTTCTTTCCTTCTGAAGGAAATACGACTTCCAGGAGGCTAATGTTCTGTGTTTAATGCATTAGCTTTTCCCCTTGGGGCTCAGTTACAAATGCAGCTCAGGCCAAATTGATGAAATATCAGTTAATATGCGAGTCTGACAGCTTGGAAAGGACACAGCTGCAGTGAGCTAGGATAGTCTTGGGGTGACAGAGGAAAATCTAAATATATGAAGGCCAGTATTTGCATATCTGGATCTTTTAGAGAGAGACGCTGACAGCTTATTAATGAAACTGAGTATTATCAGTCTGCTTTTTCAGAGATAATTTTGATAATTTCTCTGGTGTTCATCCTACAGGGAAATTTGGCATGGTACAAAAAGTCCAGGCCTAAACCATAGTCCATTTGTTTTATTATTAGTATGACATTTGTGCTGCATAAAGACTTCAGATATGCCAACTTTTTCAGCATATATGTATCATGACTTTGTGAAAAATTGGACTGTGGACACTTGCCAGAGCTTAAATAAAATGCCTTCCATTTGGTTTACCCTGAAGCCACAGGGATTATTCCAACAGAATGGAAGAAGGTCCAGTTTCAAATGATTTCCCACATAGCTACATTCACAAACATATTTTAAACTATTGTCAAGAAGCCAACAAAAATTTGTCTTTATGTATGGAATAGCCAATGCAGGTGGCTAAATAACGTACGCAATCAGATCTAAAAATGTTTCCAAACATTGCTCCCAAAAATGCATTTGGGTAAAAACTATGCACCTACAATCAGCTGACGTTGTGGACCTCTGTGAGATCCTAGGCCAAGTCCTCCCATCAGTCTATGAGATGGTGGCAGGAGCACAGACCAGTCCTGCGAGTTATACTGGTCCCCTTATGCTGCAGTCTATTGGCGGGGTAGTTTGCTGCAGTGTCCACCTGGCTCCTTCAGTGCTGCAGCGTGACTTGGAATTAGGATTCAACAAGCTGTGCTTGGACTCGGTTCCTTGGGAGAGGCAGTGACGGTGAGGACATCCCACCCGTGAGAAGAGCCTGGTGCTGAAAGGAGCCCTGCTAAGAGCCCGCTGTGTCAGGGACTGCTGTGCCTATCTGCGCTATGGGAGGTAAGGTACGGATGCCTGTTCCTCACTGGTAACCCGGTGTGCTCGTATATGTCTCTAAAAGTTATGTGTTGGCCCAGAAAACAGCTGAGAGGTCTACAACACATCTTGAGGTTACACCCCACAGATGGAAGCATTTAGCTCTTTGTAGCCTGAATATGCACAACAGGGACTAAGAGAAGCCAGGAAGAGAAAATCCCTCCGACCTGGAAACTGCCTATGTCCCTTTGGAGAGATGAAAAAATCAGAAATGTGTTCTCTACTGTCAGTGTTTCACAGATATTATATAATGATCTATCAATTAATTAATGAAGTATTGAAGAGAATTTGAACACACTCATGTTCCAGAGTAGATCTTCCAAAAGTTAGCTTTTTTCATAGAGGATGTGATGGAATGAAACAAGAATAGGTGGAAAAAGAGAGGATGAAATTAGGCTTAAATATAGATTTAAAATATATTCCTCCTTTCAGGTAAATGGAGAAAGGCAAGAAAAAGTCCATAGTCAAACTTGTAAAATAAACTTCGTGCTTACAAATACCTGGGCATTTTAGTTACTGATTTATGTCTGAAATAACTTACACGGTTTTAACATTTTTAGACTCAAACCTCTTGCTAAACAATTCTCCCCCTGGTTTTCCCAAACTTTACAGATACTTTAAAATGACGGGATAAATTGCCAGCAGTAAGAAACCCCTGCTCTTTATAAACTGTCCCAAACTACTATCAGAAATTGCAAGCAAGATGGCACTGGTGAGGTGAAAGAAAAGGAAGTATTTATGGAAGAAGTCATGTGATGAGAAGAAAATTAAGACACGAGCCCAAACAATAGGATTTACAAAGTCAGGCTAATTGTGTTTAACTTTTCTAAAGCTCTATTTAAAGAAGTTAGGAATTATTTGTTATTTGATGAAAAAACCTTCTCCAACTGACTCTGCCTTTCAAAAATAAATGTTTTGAAGGCAAGGTTTCCATAAAACATCTTCAAACAAAGGGATTTCTAAGGTCAGAATTGCCAGAAAACACAGACCAGGCCTTCAGTCAATGTGAATGGGGTCATTTGAAGCCAGCTGGAAGGAGAGCAATTTGTACCAGCTGAGGAGCTCACCCTCTGTACCTGAGGTAAAGCTAGAAGAGCAGAGCTGCTCTCTTTAATACAGTAACGTTTTCCTTTCTCATCTCCAGGTTTTGGTTGTTCATTTCACTTCAAAAGTTTAAGCTTCTGCCTGAAAGTTGTATGATTGGAGTATTAATAGGAGGGAAAACAGTTACTTGAGATTGGGTAATGCTTTCAGAACAACCAGTAAGCGTGCAAGAATTTATTTTCGTTACAATCCTGTAAAATAAATCTTGTTTTTCCATTGTACATACAGAGATACTGAAAACCAGGATCAGGTGTTTTTTCCATGCCCAGTAAACAAATCACTGTTAAAATCACCCTGGTCCTCAGGAGACAATGGGTGTTTGCCTAGGTTGATGATTTCAAGTGAGATTAAAGCAGAAGCCTACACTTAAGAAATGAGAGTCTGCTTTTTAATCCCCTTCTGCAGAGGCATAAATCATTGCTCTAGATTATATATTCGATTCCACTTGCCTTGAAATAGAAGAAATGAGTTTCTGCTACTAGAGCACAAACCCACATTTGAGCAGTGGGTATGTATTTACAAATGACTCTTTCACCTGTGTCAGAAAAGAGGCCCAATGCCAGTGTTTTGAATTCTCTCCCAATTTAGTTTTTTCATGTCCCCATTTTAGTCTGTGCTGAAAGAGGAGAATGGGAGTTACTTTGTGCTTTTGCTAGATGGTGCCAGAGTACACTCCTGATCTGCCCCGTTCACAGAACCGGCTGGAGCAAAAATCTTGCTGTTTATTAGAAAATCCTGCACTAAAGTGTAAACTGTATGGTGCTGCTGATCTGCACTGGTGACTGGGCAAAGCAAAACGCAAAAGCTTAGTTATGTGGAGAAGAAAGATTGGGTTTTGTTAGTAAGATGAGTGAGTAAGTAGATCTTCTTTTCTATGTTTGAAATCTGAAAGAAAAAAGATGTGCTAGATAATTGTGATCCATTAGTTAATGTTATGAAACTAGCAATCTAAGCAAATATTTGTAAAAACAATGCAAGCAACATCTATGTATCTATAAATTGATATACATACAGCACACTACTAATGTTGTTAAGTCATTTTCATCAGGGACTCATAAGTCGACAGGGTTGTTTTGCCTTCTCCCCTCTCCTTTTTTCCCTTCTATGGCCTTTTCCACAGGTCTGCAAGCAATTAGAAAGGGTGAAGAATTGCCAGAACACAGTTTTTTCTTGGTGTGCATATGTCACTGCCATAAAATTACTGGAAATGTAATAATTTAAATGGTGAAACTAATTGCCTAGAAAGTGACAGCGCTGAATGCGCTCTTTCATGGACGGTTCATTGTTGACAGTGGCCCATTAGATATGATATTATGTCAGTTACAGTAGCTCTGCAAGAGAAACAGCATCGTTATTGCTGCTCTGTGTTATGAAAAATCATTCCTTGCAGCTGTGAGTGCTGAACCTGTTTTTGAAAGGTAAATACAGTGGGCAAAATACAGATCTCAGTTATAAGGTGGTAAGTACATTGCTATACTGACACGCATTTGCATTGATGGAGCAGAATGAAACACTTTTCTGTTCAAATGAAAATAATCAAAGGGGAAAGCCTATTCTGAAAATACTATTCTTCTGCCCTAGCGTCTTCTTTTGAAGAGTGCTTGGCACAGTCTGGGAACAGAGTACGAAAAACGTTTTTATGGGATTGCTTTTTTTTGTACTCTGTGAAGGTGCTCCCAAGATTTTCAAAGCAATTGGAGAAAGTGCCTTCTTTCTCATGGCCTTGTCAGCCTCAGAGGGAGAGGATAGAGTTGGAAGGATTAAGTTCTCCTAAATGCCATAACAAAATCCACATGCAGGAAGAGGACCCTTACATTCTCGGATACTCTGTGCATGATGTACATGGAGAAATGGATGAAGGGTGAACACAACACACCTTGGAACTGGAGCCTGTATTAAAACAGTTAATGAACTGCACAAAAGGAAGCAAACCAGGCAGGCACTGTGTACAGGGCTAATACATTCTTAATGCATTATAAATATTTGTATTTATGAAGATTAATGGACTGAAATATTTTAGAATGAAGTCCATTGTTTATCCATAAGCTGCAAACACGAGAGATAGCTGCAGTGTGAGTTTCCCCACACCGTCCTGTTAATGACCTCAACTCTGACCTTGGAAGTTCTCTTGAGGGAAAAAGGGAAATTTAGTCCAGATCATTTATGGCTGTTTCCTGTGTAGAGCTGTGCAAGACACTCACTGCTGACATTGCAATGTGAGCTACTAGGGACTGCACAATCACAAATTTCTTACTGCTTGAAACCTTCGTCGTACTAGGAACTGTAAAGTTAAAGGCCCAGAAGTTTTCAAATTAAATGCTAATCCTTGCACCAGTACAAACACTGGGTCCTCCTTAATGATCTGAGAAATAAGCTATGTAGCTTGACCCAAAATAAATTAACTTTGACTGTACCTGTATGTGTAAGTGTGCTGCTTGTCTTAAACATTCTGCCAAGAATCCCTACTAAGGTGTAGTCCAAAGCAAGATGTATGTGTAGTTCAGGGAGAGGAAGAGCAATGGGAGAGGGTTACATCTAGTCTGCTGCAGGGAGATGCCAAAGAAGGAGTTTAGCTATTGATTGTAGTTTGTGACTTGTAGTTTGTTCACAGAGGAAGACTGAATACAAACCAACCCAATCAATACTTTTCATTGCTATCTGAATATGTGTGAAATCCCAACCTGCCTCACTTAGAAATGAAATGCATCTACTTTATACCCTTTATGGCTTATTTTTTTAATTGTGGTAAACATAGTCGGGTACCCTAACTCAGTCGACAAGCAATAGTTCATTAAGTGGTGGTAATTTAATTGATTTTCCTCACTAATGCATATCTTAAGATAGACCACCATTACAGGAAGGGTTCAGGAGGTGGTTGATCCCCATTAAAACCATGTGATTATGCTCCCAGTTTCATAGTTTTACAGCCTGACCCCAGCCACAGCTGGATTCAGTCGTGGTGAACCAGCATACGTTATACAAACAAAGAGGCAAGATGAGATGGAGGAATAATGAGAGGTGGGTCCATGAGAACCTCATGA
>NW_009598952.1:0-303 GCF_000690535.1 Cariama cristata
GCACAGGAGCACACTGTCCTGATGTGCCGTAGGATGAGCCCACAGGGTAGAAGACCTGTTTGGTTGAACAGGGAACTCTGGCTGGAACTCAGGAAGAAGAAGAGAGTTTACCAGCTTTGGAAGAAGCGACAGGCAATCCAGGAAGAATACAAAGACATTGTCAAGGCTTGCAGAGAGAAAATTAGAAAGGCAAAAGCCCAGCTAGAACTCACTCTGGCCACCGTCATAAAAGATAACAAAAAATGTTTTTACAAATACATTAACAACAAAAGGAGGACCAAAGAGAATCTCCACCCTTTACTG
>NW_009598952.1:388-1137 GCF_000690535.1 Cariama cristata
CGGGCCAGCCAGTCCTCCGAGCTGGATGACAGGGGTGGGGAACAGAATAATCCCCCCATTCTCCAGGAGGAAGCAGTCAGTGATCTGCTGCTCCACCTAGACATCAACAACTCTGTGGGGCTGGGTGGGATTCACTCAAGGACACCGAAGGAGCTGGTGGATGAGCTTGCCAAGCCACTCTCCATCATCTACCAGCAGTCCTGTTTAACCGGTGAGGTCCCGGATGACTGGTGGCTGGGCCTGTGTTAACAAAAATTCTAAGTTTGGGGAGTCTGCAGATGACTTAAGCTGTTTTTTTAAGTGCTGTGTGCCAACAGAGCAGGGGCCAGAATTCAGACCATAAACCTTAATCCCAGGGTTTCATTTTTGCAAGATATCAGAAGCCCAAAGTAGGTACAACAAATGAAAGGACCTCCTTCATCTGAGTTTATGTTGCAATGAAGCAATGAAGTGCAAAAGTGGAGAGGTGTGCTATTTGTTTTAACAGATGCAATGATGTAGGAAGAGACTTTTCCTCTCACACTTGCCTTCTGTCCAGGGACTCTGATTCTCAATGCTCCTGGCAAACATAAAACACTGGATGTTAAGGCTCTTCTCAAGCAGTACCTTTCCACTCATAAGTAACGATCTTCAGGGAAGGCCACAGTTTGAAGTCTCAGGTAATAAATGTAGCCAGAATTAAGCACTCAGTCCTAGTAAAGGCTTAAAATTGACAAGGGGCTGAGTGCACCCTCAGTAAGTTTGCAGAT
>NW_009598953.1:0-23358 GCF_000690535.1 Cariama cristata
GCCTGGTTCTTGTCCTTTGACCTCTGTTGGGATAAGAAAAGCAGGTTAAAAGGTCAAGGAAAACAATTGCAAGGCTCCTTTTGCTTGAATAGCATGCCAAATAAACTTATCCCGGGGATTTGGAATGATCCTTTTATGGGAATTTCTACCTCCCTCGGGATTGTGCAGGCTGACTTTATGGGAGCTGAGGGCATACCCAATTATTTTGGGGGGAGGGGTGGCAGGGCTTGAGCTCTTCTCAGCACCCTTGTTTCAGGACATAGAAATACATGGGAGGAGGAGAGCTCTGCAGCCTGGTTTAACTCTTGCGAGCCTCCCTGAAATTTGTCAGCTGCTACATTGACTTCTTCATTTTTTAATCATTTGTGATCTATAACATTGGTGTTTAAAGTCAAGGAGACACAATACTTGTCTGGCTTGCTTTTTACGCAAAGTGCACCGCTGTGACTCCATTTACTAATGAAGTTACTGCTGTATATGAGAGCAAACGTTTCACTGACTCTACGTAAAAGGGTATTTTATTATCAATAGCTGCCTGGTAGTCATATGTGCTAGAACTTTCTTTGAAAGGGTTTTATGTAAGTACATTTTGTTGGTCCTACACTGTTCAAATTTTGGCTGTGTGAACTGGTGAGCCAGCACCTTCATAGAGGAATGAGTCTCTTGGGATAAACTCTTTCACACGGCTGAAAATTCATCAGAGAAAAAGAAAAAAATTATTTTTTTAAAAAATTAAAAATTCCACAAAATATTTCTTGTGTTTAATTTCTTAGGATTTTAAAACAAAGCACATTTTAGAAAAACCTTCAGTTTCTGAACGCGGAAAATCGTGATTTGTTTTACAATCATTTTGTCATCTAAATCTTTATTCTTTTTTCCTTGCTGGTAAGAAATGCCGGACAAACCCCCAAATGTTTGCAAACCTGCACTACGGAAACCACTCGGCATTGTCAGGAGGTTCCAACAGGCACCGGCCTTTGATGTCGACCTTTCGCGCCGGGGATGTGGGGCAGCCGCGCCGGCCAGAACAACTGGGGAGTGCCGGCCACAGGGAAACCCCAGCGCGCAGACTCTCTTATTACTTTGCCATCTCCTTTGCACTTGGGTCAGGGCCTGATCTACCAGTTGTACTGGTTAGCGTGATGGAAAAAAACCCATCCTATGTGGGCAAGAGTTTGTGTAGGTGTAGTTATAGCCCATAGTCAAAATAGGCTAGTATACACCAGTCTGGCACACTGAATGTAATGTGCATATACTGGGAACAGCAATTTCCTACATTTGCATGTGTAAGAATTCATATTGGGGTGATGAGCACAGTTTTAAAGTGCTGGTAACCCCGACAAAAAAAGTCCTTTTGATGTAAGGAACTGTTTGGAAGTATTAGATGAGGGAAGAGATGCAAAAACTGATGGATCAAGTAAGCAGAAACTATGATTAGTTAATTAAAAAGTTGATTAAATCAATGATCTTTTTAGATAACAGTGAAAGTGAAGTGGAAAATATTTCATTGTGTTAGAGCACTGAAGACACCTCTAATGCCTGAGTGTAGATGCAGCACATATGAATCACGTGAACTGTAATGCGTACATTTGTATTTTTAGTAAATTTTCCTCTTAAGAGAGTAGTTTGTTTACATGTACTGGGAGATCCTGAGATAACAGAGGCCAGTATTCTGAAACGCTTTCTTGAAGTACGGATACACGAATTGCTCGTTCTGGTTTTTGTTGTTACAACATGTCCATGTTAGAAAGTATTGCTACACTCATGGATAAAAGCCTCTTGTAAATAAAACTTTCACGATACCCAGAGAGGTGTGCTAACCTCAGGACTGTTCTGACAACTTTTGCAGGTTCTGTGATTAGCCGTTACATTCCTGAAGGCAACTGCTCATCTTAAACGAGGGAGGTCCAAGTAGGCCATTTCACTTCATCTCGTAGCCTAGCCCATCGTCTCTGTATAAAAGAGTAAGTCCATGCACCAGGAATCCTCGGGGGAAGTCACGCACTGCTGACGGCAGCAGTGGCGAGAGGGCTGTCGGCTACTCCGTGGTCCCTGCAGAGACACGTAGGCCCTTGGGAATATTCGAGTGGCTGGGAGAAAAGCCGGGGCTGGCAGGTGGGTGGATTCCATCTGCTTAGGCCCGGATTTGCGGGAGTTTTCCATGAGGAGGTGGTCATCAAGCCTCATCGCTGGCCTTATTTGCAGTCTAGGATGCACATGCATTCAGGCTGTTATCATTCTTGTTCCTGAGGATAAAAAGAGGTTCTTTGTCCTCCTCAGAGGGAAAATAATGTAATAATTTTAACAGAAAAGGCAGTCATCTCTTTTGGGGGGACAGTGAAAATACTGCCCTTCTGTATGAAATTGCAAAACAGCGCAGATCTGCTCAGCACAGGAAGGGTCCATCTACCACAGTTGCGCCTCGTTGCTGTTCGCCCAGGCCTAGGAGAGAAACAGTCCCGTCGCCTTGCTGTTGCTATGGGAACTTTTTTGGAGTTCTCGCAACTCTTCTTTCAGGGCTGTTGGAACAATGAAGAACACTGAGCAAAGAGTATCAACCGTTATCCAAAGCATTTTAACAAATACCAAGTTTTATTTAAAACTGCACCACTGGTAGCTCTTGCCAGCTCTTGTCTAATTACTGTTGCAGCAAATACGGTGGCTTTCCAAGAACTACGCTGAAGCTCCCCACAGCTCTGTTGCTCATCCATTTGGGTCACCTACCGCATTACATGCTGCCTTGTGGTAAAGCAAATTCCATGTGTGTTTCCTCATGATGGTGCAATTAATTTATTTACTCAAGCAATTCGCTGAAACATTAGAATAGGAAGGCATATGGCGTGGACTACTTGCACAAGTCAGAGTCAATTTGTTACTTTCAGCACTGGTAACTTAGTATATTTGATACCTCTCAAGTCATGCGCTTTTCTGCCCAACTGATCTTTACTGCATTAACCTTAAGAAACTTGGACTTTAAGCATACGCATGTATTCTATAATGGTGTGATTGAGTTCTTGATGCAGTTATCCCTTTACCTTAGTTCTTTACACTATGTGGGCCACATTTTCAACAGCCTATATCCAGGAAGCTACTGCAGCACGAAAGTCATGACATCCCTGTGGACAAAATTTGCCTATTTTCCAAATATGAATCAGTCACATGTTTAAATCAGGGCATTTTTTGGTTTTGACTCAAGGGGAAATTGAAAAAATTTTTTATTATTTTTCCAGGATCCACCCTGTATGACGAGTCTGTGACAATTTTATAACTGTTTCTTCTTAACATTAGAATTACTAATGTATCTCTAATTTTATGCACCATCAGCAGCGTGCCTAGTGACATCATTGCCGTACTGACCTGTTGCACTAAACCAGAATAAATTTTCACTATTAGATTTGGAGAGTAGGAAAGAGGAAGGGAGTTTTTTTGGGTTTAATTTTAGCCTTTCCTTAAGAATGCTTTCTTCTCTTAGAAAATGGAAAAAAAAGGACTAGTTCATGATATAGATGGTAAAAGGAAACCATAAGAGAGAAGTATTGAATGTGAAATCACGCTGTTGCTAACCACAGTTTCAGAGGTGCGGGTGTGAAAAAAGAATTCACGTTACCAGAATCAAAATGTCTGTGATTCCTCTTTAAAAAATGAGTAAAAATGGAAAGCTCTGTATTAGTACCATTTCTGTGACCTGGAGCTTAAATGTAAAGTGCGTGGTTTTATGCGGGTGAGTGTTTGAGAAAACACCGTTACCAGCTGCTGCAGTCTCCTCGGCTCATGCGACAGGCTGCTGTGAAGATTAGAAAATTACATCCCTCAGCTGCAGTTTGCATAGGTGTGAATACCGTGCTATTCCTTGGCTTTCTGCCAGTCTTAAATTCAGGCAGGGAATGAAAAACATTGAGACTCTTCCCTCCCGACGTTTTGGAGGAAAAGAGCCCTTACCCTCACCACATCTGTCTGCTCTGGAGTGGGGAGCTGAACGCCTGCTTGCGTTGCAGCGGCATAATCCTGCTTGGAGGGAAATTAAAGCTGAAGTTCATGAGGAGATCTGCTAGAGATGAATGGACCGAGGGCTGCTGTTGTGTAGAAGGCAAGGCTGGATGGCGTGCGGCTTCCAAGAGCTCCCACAATCTGGGAAACAGTATGTTTATTGCAACAACCGTTCAAGGTAGCCACGTTACTCTCCCACCACCCTGTGCAGCTGATGCATATTTCAATCAAACCCTTCTACAGTGTACAGTGACACAATCAAGGATGTCACTCAGTGCTCCTGCTTCTTGTGAGTCCTCATCTCTGGGCCCCCCCGAGTTGTTTTCCCACACTGAGGGGTGTGCTGAGTGGGAACTACACACACTAGTAACTATACATGGGGATGGGATGAGGCGAGCAGTCTGGTTGCACGTGGTTTGGGAGAGGGAGGCTTGGTGGGAAAGTCAAAATCCTAATCGTGGCCATTCCCACCAAAAAAAAAAAAAAAGACGTTATATGGTTGTAAACCTGCTGACATCTCTGCTAGCATGCCTCCTTCAACAGCCCACCTCTCCTCCCTTCCATGGGGACATCAGATGTTTCGAGTAACTGGGAAGCAGCTGGCTTTACCCAAGAGTTGCATCTCTGCTGGACCACCACATGGCCAAAAAGAGGAGAAAGCAGAGACTGCCTGGCACCCTGAGGGGACGGGGTCAGGTCAGAACTAGCTGAGAGATGCAGAGCAAAGAGAAAATGAAACTCGATTCACAGTTTCAGCTCAGCTGCACACATTTTTTGCTGTCAAAGATGAACAACTCTCTTCCGGTCCAGAGTCTCAGCCCGACGGACTTTGCTTGCAGGATTTAGCTGAAACAAGGTTAAATGTGTCTGCTGGAGGGGCAGAGAGGGAATGACCTGTGAGGCCAAGTTCTAAAAAAACCCCACTCTTATATCAGTGTGGTTGCTGCTGCAAGGTCACACAGCAAAAGAACATTTTCCATCCTGAAGTTTTTATTGTAAAGGTGATACAGATGTTTCCAGGATCAAGGAGTAGGAGAGGTGGAGGTGATTTCGGGGCGGTGTTTTCAGAAGCATGGCTTCAGCCAGCCTCACCAGCAAAAGTCCCATCCACTGCAGCAGAAAGCAAATTCAACCAGTGCTAATTGCCTTTGAAAATCCCACGTAGACTGGCATTTAATTTCTATCAATATTGATGGCAGCTGCTTGCATATTTATTTTTTACTGCAAAATTTTCCTCTGGTCTCTTTGCATACTGCCTTTTTTACCAGCAGTCAGAGCTCCCTAATTCATCTAATTCTGTTCCTCTCCCTTTCTAACTTTCATAGCAATGGATTGTACTTATACAAGCTCAGTGCATTTTTCAGAGTTCATCTATATTTATTGTTACTGGATTTTTTCATCTCTGTTAAAAAAAAAAAAATTGAAATATATTCAAAATTCGGTTGGAAAACATGTTGGGAAGTGTTGGCACGCTCTCAGAATGGCATTTAAGGGTGCAGTAACTTACAAAAATGTTTCTGTAAATTCTGGGATAATGAAAAAATACAGATTTTCCATGAATTTCAAACTAACCACGTTGTGATCTCCAGTTGTTGAACACATACCTAACATCCCTGCAGGTCATTACTTTTTGTACTGTAACTCTGTTTCCAGCAGTAGTGAGCAACACATTCAAAGTTCACATTTTTTCCAAGCTGGAGGAACTTCTTGCTTGAAGTTCTTGCTTCTTGCTCTGAAGTCCCAGAATAGCTCAAATTACTTTTGCTGCTCTCCGTTAGTACTTTGAGTCAGCAAAACAGGAAATGTCAAGGGATTGTTGAGGTATGCTCCAGGTATAATAAATGGGTAGAAACAAATTCTCATCTGTTCTGTGTATTAAGAAATCTCTGCAGAATTCAGGATACACTACTAAAACTGAAGGACATTTCAGGTATTCTCCAGATAAAAGAGATCACGGTTCAGAGAGCAAACTAATTCAAGGGCAGACAGATGTGTTCTAAAAGTAAAATACACAGAGGAAAATCTTCCCTCAGCTACCAGGCTATGCATTAGCTAGACTTAGGTTTGCAAAGAGCACTTTTTTATGATGATCTAAATGCACAAGAGATCACCAGGCAAAGCAACTTTTCCAGGTGAATCTGTACTTGGGGGTTACAGGGTACTGCAGATCTCACAGAGAAGAATTTAATTTGTAGTTTTGGCTCAGATTCCTTCATATAGTTACCTCAAAATTAACATGAAGTCTGCAAATAAAGCAGACTTGCACTGGACTGAGATCATAATTTGGCTTGTGGCCTCCTATTTAGACTAGCCTTGAGGTTTGCTTTGAATAAGAAGAACTTAGAAATTATTAAGGAGAACAAAAACGTGATCAACACCAATAATCATAATAAAAATTACTATGTTTTCAGGAAATGTAAGAATTTACAACGTCCGCAGCCCTGGAGTTTAATTTATGAAGTTACATATGTGCATGTGAATAAGATTTTACAAAAAAATAAATTGTATCCACACTGCTCTATCAGTTATCTGGGCAATGGATCAGCCATTCGTAGTCTGTACCTGATACCATTTCTTAAACAGTTTTGTATTTGAGGAAGTAACAGTATCTCAGCTAGACCAAAGGCAAATCTGTAAAGATCTGAACTTTAGTGGTTATTAAAAATGCACAAAACCAAAATGCTTTAACTTACAAGTAAACATTTACTTAACATTTGCTGGTTGCTTCAAGTGCAGATGAAGATTCACCTTTGTTAAAAACCTTTAATTTCTGTTACATGGATTTGGTACTATCATCACTTTTGTCTGGTCAGCAATCACTGCAAGAGATGTCTTGTCTTCTCCAGATGTTCTCTTGATGCCATAAAATGGATCATTGACAGTTCTGAAGTTGCTATACGCAAATTATCCTATTGCTTTTTTTCCCCTTTTCTGTTTAGGAGCCTCCAGAAACAGATGGCAACACTAAGAAACTGAGGACAAGGTAGCCAATCCTGCGCTAGAGAATAGCAGTTCTCTCTTCCCATGGCCATCCCATCAGGTCATCATCATCAGTGAGCAAAGGTAAAGTGTCTACAGGTTAGTTAAGATGCTTCCCTGCGTTCACAGAAGACAGTCAAGGACTTCCTGTGCCGCTTATTGCCTGTGAGACCTGTAAAGGATTTAAGCTCAGCTTCCAGAACTCGTTAGGCATCTACATTTGATTTCTTCCAGAGCATGTGTTAAAATAGATGAACGAAATAGAAATTCCTTCCCAAAGGGACATTCAGACACCAGAGCACAGGCTGTGAATGCTAATGCTGCACTGGCACCTAACTCAGACCTATACAGAGATGCCTAAACGTGGAGAGAGGCAGAACTTCAGTATGTCCTATTGGACAGCTTAAGCATCCCCGCACCTACCATGTTGTCTGGGTGTCTCTCACTCCCAGGCCCTTAGCCATTCATAAGTACTGTGAAATTTTGACTTTTTATTTATATTCTAAGAGTCACCTGACAATCGTCATGATTAAGCCCCTTTGAGAAGTGAGTTGAAGCATCTCTAGGATGCATCTAAACTCTAGAGCAGACAGATGCCGTATGATATGACCCAAAGTCCTGCCCTGCAAAGCATCCAGACGAATGGATCTGTCTCCCCAGCCAAGCGCTTGTGGTTTTTTCCAATTCGATATCTGATTGGGGGAAGGGAGAATAATGTGCATTCAGGTCTCATGGCAATATGCTTTTGGGAGGCATCTGAATGTGAAAACTGAGAAGCTCTTCTAGGTATTTAGATGTGCATCCTGTCTCTATTGCTGAAATGAAGAAAATAGCAACTTTCAATATATTCAAACAGAAATTTATCGTATTTGTGACATGAAGATAATTCCAGTGAATACTGCAAGGAATTCAAGTGCTATGAGCTTGGTCTCTATGACTTAGCCTTGAGTGTCATATCAAGCTTTGACAGCTTAAATATGAAATGGATGGCCTCTTGTCCTGCTTTTTTCCCAGCTGCCTGATCTAAGATAAAGCTATCACAGAGCCCTGGAGAGAACCATATGCAAAGGCAAAGGAAAGATCTATAAATCCAGATGTTTCTTTCAGATCTTATATCTAGTTATTTGGGAGTTACTCTAGCTGATAAGTTAAATTTGTTTCTACTATCCATGTGTAGCATTCAGCATAGGAGTGGGAGAGACATGCTCACATTGGTGGGATTATGTCTTTGTTCATCATTGTATCTTTTGATTCAGATTTACTATCAAGATATTGTCCACTCGAGGGTCAGGAAGGTCTGCACCTGAGTTCAGGCCCATGGGATCCCACTTCTCATGTCAGCTGTGGCTTGGCCCAAAGGGCCAAGTCAGTCTGTAAAGATGCACCTATACTGCACGGCAGGTACTTTCTACTGTGTATGTGCAGTCCCAGATGATGCCATGTGGAGAACCTGCTGGAGCATACACAAATGATTTTAAACACAGAAGGGGAGAATTGGGAAGCAGAATGGGATAGTGAACATGCTGGTCTCTGGCAGCATGCACACGGGATGCAGCTGGAGGATGCTCACGTACCTAAGCAGTTGGGATGTTTTTACGGATTCCATAGTTCATTTGTAGCCTAAATGTCTCAACATAGGAGGGTTTCTTGTCAAGGCCTTCAGTCTGATATTCTTGGTCCTTCTCCTGTATGTTAAGCTATCTTATCTGAAGTAATAAAGGCCAGGAAAAACCTGCAGAGGGACATACGTGAAGCAATGAAGAACCACGTGTCCATAGAAGTGCTCGTTGTCTCAGTCTTACCTTTGGTGGCCCTCTTGTCTCCTGTTTCCATTCTTGTAGAAGGGAGTTGCACTCTGCCCTTGTCTCTGTCCTGTGTGAGCATCTAGCACAGACATGTCTGCCCCTGCATGATAATACCGTTGTGAATCTTCCTGGAGTTCTCCAGCCTAAGTGTGGGATTGAGGGTTCCTAGTACAGGCATAGAGAAATACAACTGAAGTGATGAAATTCACTCATCTATAGCAATTTAGCCCCAAATGACAATTTTAAATGTGCTTATACAAAAGACTGTCACTTGAAGACCTAGTAAGTTGCAGCAGCTTTCTTCAAACAGCTCAGATCAGTCAGATTGTCTTTACTCCGTCTCAACAAAACGCCACAGGTTGATTACAAGATTTCTTTAGGAAAGGAAGGGCAGTCATTCCACAAAATACTTACCTTAATTACATGGTTTCTGAGCTGCAACACTGGGGCTTATAGTTCAGTGGTTGCATAAACTCCCCAGTGAGAAATCTGAACAATATTTAATTAGCTGGGTCCTGCTGTGTAACCCTCCAAACACCCTGTTTACCCAATTAAGACAAAGGTTGCGTGATCTTACAGTTAGTAAGTGACTCTACATATAAAGCCTTGCAGATGGAAACTGGAAATATAAAACATATCTCTTTGTAACTCTTAATTGTGCTATGTCTAAATAACACAAAGCAGATAGATACGGAGTAAGAGAGTAAGGAATCCTTTTCAAAATACCTGGTTAAAATGTCTGCATGATGCAAAGGAGGCTCAGCTAGCAATAGGATTCAGGTCCGTGACATGTTCTGTCACAATACAGTTAAGATACAGGACATTTCAGATGAGAATTTAGATCTCTAATAATATGCTCAAGAAACAGATCCTCAAAATAAATACACTCTCTATCACAGTGAACATGAGAACTATTGTATGTGAAATGTACCTGAGACGCACATTGTACTAGGAGACAGAAAGGAAGGAAGGAACTGCTGAGTGTTCATGTAACTCTTCTCTGCATGCTCCAATAAAATTTTTTTTGTCCTGAATTGAGTAAGAACATAGAGAATATTCAAATAACATGATGCAGCTTTTGCAAAAACTTTCATTTCATTAATGGTGAAATAATTGTCTCACTTATCCACAAGATAGTCTTGAAAATGTCTCTTTCACCCCAGAGATCTTCCCATCCAGAAGGGAGACTGCAGAATGTCGCAGTGCTTCGAGGAGCACTGCAAACTGCAGACCTGTTCTGACTCTGCTAGAGTCTATTGCAGTTTAGTTTCCTTTTGCCAAGGCAGGGTTTTGGCTTCAGCCTCCATTTTGATATTACTTCCAACTGTGAGCTCCCAATACCCTCACAAAAATCTAATAGTAATCTTCTCTAATTATTATTTTAAAGTATGAGATCTTTAAGGCCTATTTCAGTGTTTAACTATATGAGTAAAGTACAATCTTCATTTTCTTACACTGCTCTGAAGATAATTTGAAGCTGGAAAATTTGGATCCATTCGATTTTCCAATGAAAAAATCAAATTTAAAAAATCACCAAAGTGTAAAATTCCACTTAACATCAAAAAGCTATGTCCAATCAACTCTAATAGTAACATACACACCAGAAATCAACAGTATGAGCTTTTCTTCAGATCACACAGAATCATGCTGCATCAACATTTATGCGGAAAATCTCACAGGAAAATCCTGATCCTTTCAATAAAATCTAAGAGATTTTATCCCTGCATATTTAAAAGGAAAATATGTAGGCTGTTTTCAAAATAATATTACAACTAAAGGATATTTTAAAAACTGTGCACTTTACTTTTTACTTATTTACCCCAGAAGATATCTGTGATATTAACCTTTACTTTCCAAGAGTTTTCTTAATGTAGATGTGCATTGTTAGTTGTGTTTCATCCTAGAAGTCACTCTTTTCTAGTGATGGGGAATGGATAGGTCTGTGTGTGTCTGTGTATGTGGGTGTGAACCATAGAGTCATCCGCTGCCTGGTCACACTAGTCGAAGTCATTTGTAGTAGGTGGCAAGACAGCTAAAACTTAGGTGTTGCCATGGCCATAAGCAACACACGTGTATTGCTCTAGTCCTTCCTGCATTATGCAAGTTTCTTTGATCATACTGATGTCTTTCTTTAGAATTACTCTGCTACGAAGCCAGAAGCAGTCTGGCAGCATTGAAAAGGTTGGGAGAAACAGCTACGGCAGGGAGGGGGCTCACTGTCACCAGTATTTGTAGTCTGCAAAAGTTGTTTGGCTGGTATTTACGTTTTTATGAGAGACACTTAAAACCATGCCTACTAGGTGGGTGTAACACTAGTGATGTGTGTAAGGATTGATGACTAACACTAGGAGGATGCAGTAATCCCTAATTTTCAGCAAGTCCCTGAAGCGAAGAAGAGCTAACCAGATTATAAAATCTTGTCCCTTCTAAGAACCCATATGTAAGTACTTTTTAAAGATTTCATTATGCTTTGCTTTCTGTAATTGCATATATAGCACTTAATTGTCTAATAAACAAGGACAGAAATGTATTTAAAAGGTGATTGAAAGATAGCCATTAATGTTAGAAGTAAAGTGATCAGCAGATCTCAGATAGTAGGAGGCAAACCAAAATCACAGGGGCAATAACTTTGACAACTTCAAGCAAAAACCTATCCAAAAAACTTGTAGAACCGATACCCACTACTCAGACATTTGGAGCTAGATTTGAGAAGTGCTGTTAAGCAACTGGTTTCCTTTTTAGACTCCTACGGCTGATATTTAGCAAAGCCAGCAGTTAAAAACTCCAGGATCAGCTGCTGTCTAAATCACCTTGACATATATGACTACATCCATACTAATAACTTTAACTGTACCAGGAAAATCAAATCTGCTATTCCTTTACACAGAGTGGTTTTTGGCTTGTTGTGGGTCTGGATCCACCATCGCCATCCCAGACATTTCCCTAGCTTAGTTCAGGACTTTGCACAAACCAGAGACTATCTCCACGTGACAGCATTGGTGTGGATACCCTCTGTGGAGGCTAAAAGAACTTAATGGTATGGATTTGAGTATGGCTGCAGTGTCAAAGGATGGTTCAGGGAAAATTTAACTTCCTTTTATAGACGTGGCCTAGGAGTATGGGAGGGAAATTCCAATGGAAATATCTCATCGGTTTTGAGATATTTTGAGGCATGCATAAATTTCCACGATGTTCCTGGCCATGAAATTGGATTGATCTGGTGAAGAGAAGCATCCCCCAACCCTAGATCAAATATTTTTCCAGGAAGGAAGGAGACTTGAGTCTTTACTGTCCTGTAAAGCACGTACCTTGTTCCAAAGGTTCCAGCCATATCAAAGAATTGATTGTTAGTTGAAGGGACATCGGGCCTCAGACTAGCTGGCTTATTATCACAGCACAAAGCATGGAAGTGAAAAGTAAGACCTGAATATATGTTTTCAACTAAATTTCACTTCCAAACTCAAAATTTATATTAAAACCTTTTGATACTCAAAAATTATTTTTGCTCTGTTATTATCGTGGTACATATAGTCAAGGCAAAGGAAAGATGTCTTTCAGACAGCTCAGAGGATCCATGCACACAGAGCATTTCTTTTTTTAAAAAAAGTGAGGGTTTTGTCTGCATTTTGGCTTCGGAGACCACATTTAGTTACAAAAATAAGTTGTCTTCCTTTCAAAAATGTTAAGTGCTCTTGAATCCTACTGCAGTCATAGAATCATAGAATCATGAAATTGTTTAGGTTGGAAAAGACCTTTAAGATCATCGAGTCTAACCATTAATGCCACACCGCCAAGTCCACCACTAAACCATGTCCCTAAGCACCACATCCACACGTCTTTTAAATACCTCCAGGGATGGGGACTCCACCACTTCCCTGGGCAGCCTGCCCTAGTGCTTGACAACCCTTTTGGGGAAGAAATTCTGTTTAATATCCAATCTAAACCCTCCCTGGTGCAACTTGAGGCCATTTCCCCTTGTCCTATTGCTTGTTACTTGGGAGAAAAGACCAACCCCCCCCTGGCTACACCCTCCTTTCAGGTCATTGTAGGGAGCGATCAGGGCTCCCCTCAGCCTCCTCTTCTCTAGACCACACACCCCCAGCTCCCTCAGCCGCTCCCCATCAGACTTGTGCTCCAGACCCTTCCCCACCTTCGTTGCCCTTCTCTGGACTCGCTCCAGCACCTGAAGGTCTTTCTTGTAGTGAGGGGCCCAGAACTGGACACAGGATTTGAGCTACGGCCTCACCAGTGCCGAGTACAGGGCAACAATCATGTTCCCACATATTAAAAATGCTAGGCTAGAAGAATTTCTAAAGCACTGTTTAGTAGACAAAAGCCTGAAGGTTTTGTTTACAGACTCTTTCACAGAAGAATAATCAAACTCTGTAGAGAGCTGCTACTCCACTTACTCGCTAGCCTTATTTTGACAGCCGTTGCTAGTCTGCCCTACTTTGAAAAGGGTGGGTTGATGTGGAAGCCAAAAAAGTGAAATCATATTTACTGTCAAAAACATACGTGTGTTTTAAGCTTTCATCTGCCACTAGCAAGTAATCAAAGATGGCAGTGGTGGCAGCCCTTGTAGTTAACCCAGTGCATGTTCATTAAACAGCAGGGGGTACCCAAGAGTGTTTATTTCAGTAAAAACAATTAAGCATATATATTTTTTTTTTGCAGTGTTAATGATTCCCTGTTGACAGAGCTGAAAAGGGAGTGCTTCTTGAATTTCCAAGAGTGATTATTAAAGAGAAATGACTGTCAGTCTTCTAATTTGGGTGAATGCCAAGCAGACCAAAGGTGACAAAATAGGGGGGAAAAGAAAAGAAAGAGTATTCAAGGCTCATTATCAACACACTCTGTCTTTTATATTTTTTTACATTGTCACAAATGAGCTTCACAGCTTTCCCTTCATTATCAAACCACCGGCCGTAATACAGTCCATTTTCCATTACATCATGATGTTGTTCCACATACGCCTGAGATTATTTCTGCTTCCTAATTTCTTTCTTGGAATCATTCATCATTTTCTTTATAAAATATTACCTCTCGTACTGCTGTTTCTCAAACTTGTCCCCCATCTGTGGAGGATTTTGCTTGCGCTCCAGAGAGCTGTTTCAGAAAAAAAAAAAATGGGAATTTTCAGGCTCTCCAAGGCTGTAGAGGAAAAAAAACCTGTCATGGTGCCAGCACACCATATTCTCTGGAAACTGTGGTTGTTAGGACCCAGACTAGGAATTGGGTGCACAAAAGATGATGAGGAAGCCATGCTCTTAGTGTTTTTTATAAAGTAAAAATACGTGAATGAATAAATTCATGGCCCTACACAAAGGTGTGGTGCACTTACAGGTTGGCTCATCCTGTTATTCAGAGTTAGTAAATGTTCATACGCTGAGTCTTTCATATTGCTGCAGACTAAGTTCTGCTGGCTCATCATGATTGTTATCTCTACTGGAAAGCAAGCAAACCTCTCATCTGTGTGAGATTTGATGTGACATTCTGCGTTTTAGCCAATTCCAGCTGGCTGCTCCAAAAAGGCAGGCAATGTTTCATAGGTACCACAGCTATTTCTCTGTCTTCAATCCCCTGAAGCAGTAGCTGTGGGGCTGTACTTTAAGCTGTGAGGTAAGGAACCATAAATTCATATTCTATTATATATAGATTTTTTTACCACCTCTTTTGCCAGCTTTGTAGTAATCCAGCTGCAGTAGATGATGTGACTGAATGACTCCTCCTCTCGCTCGCTCTCTCGTCTCTTTTGAGTCTCCCCTCCTTGATACATCCCTGACTGCATTGCATATATTTCTCTGGACTTCCTAATCTGTTTCAGAGCCTAAATTACAAACCTCAGCCATACAAACAGCATTCCTCTCTGTCTTGTTCATTCCTACCTTAAAAACAAGTTGAAGAAAGTTTGCATATGATCATTCTAGGCAGAAATGGGAAGGCAGTGCAGAATAAAAATCCTCTGCTAGCATAAAATTCAACTGCAATCTGTTTATTTCAGTAGAATTATGGCTTAGGATCAGCTTCCTAGTAGATCATGTTCATTCATGTTCATTCAGCCTTTCAAGCAGATGTGTAAGACATGATCACCCTTTCATGGAGTGACTTTACTATCACATTTAGTAGAAGCCAAAATAGACTCAGGAATATACTCTCCATTGACTCCTGTCAAAAAGAAAAGCTTGTGTAAATTTGAAGACAAATGGACATAAGCAGCTATCCTGTGAAGGGACAATATCAAAACAGATTGTTTCTATAGCTTGGTTACATGCGGTCATCAGGTAAAAACTAGAAGATTTAGGATTTGAAATGAGTTACTAGCCTTTTTAATGGTGGATGAAAACTTCTGACTGGTGTGTAACATTGATTCTCTCTATAATTTAAAAAAGGTGGTTTGTTTAATTTGTGCAGTATAAAGTGTATTTTGTGATGTAAAATGTTATAACCTCTACATTAAATTGCTTTCTTAGTTAATAGAAATTATTCCAGTTCTTGCCATTGCCATACATTTTCTCTGTTGGTGGTAATGTTGGCAAATTAGTTCAAGGGGTATGTTTTGGTCATAGCAGTATGTGTGAGATCACGTGGAAACAGGGACTGCCCTGTCCTTCAAAACAGGTGGTTTCATAAAACGGTTCTAGCTGTAGCTGGGAATTTGGCTGTTATCTGAGTCACCAAGAACTCAAAAAGTTCAGTTTGATGTTTTTTGGACCAGGAGGGACATGCTCAGCTGTTATGCAGCCATTCTTCACTGAAGATCATCAGAGCAATGAATAATTCTGCCTCACTTTGTCCTCCTGAAGAGCAACTAGGGCCCTGCAGGGTTGCTGCAGCAGTGGGTAGGGGCAGTGCAAACAGGTAAGCCAGGTGTCTGGGGATGTTTCTTCATCACCGTTTCCTGGCATTCCCCTTGTTACCTGGCATACCTCCTCCTAAGCAAAAACTGCATCGCCGTATGGTTTTGTTTTGCTGAAAGGAAATCCGTCAAACCTACCCACCTTAAGATAATAATTTCCTCACTGCTAGTCATCACCTCAAGGCTGACACAACAGAGATGTCGAAAGCCATCACCCTGTTGGTGAAAACAGCCTTATTGTGTGCAAATCGCCAGCCGAGTGGCAATTGAACCATAAAAAGGTGAGGGTTGTTCTGTGGCCTGCCTGAGAAAAGAACCTGCTGCTGCTGCCTGGAACCACGTTAGTAAGGTTTTTAGTGTCCTTATATGGTTATAATGCATTCCAGTCTTTTCAGTCTGGAAATTGGAATCTGGGTTGTTACAGTATTGATTCTTTGAATGCTTGCATTATAGAATAAAGCTCCACACAGGTACACATTAGGCCAAATCCCAATGCCACACTGATGTAAATTCATCGTAAATCTATTCATGTCAGTAGTGACTTCAGAGTTTAGCAGCTTTATTATAGCTTCTGGACTCTGTAATGATATTTTGATTTTAAAAAGTTATTTCTGATGTGACAAGGTCAGAAATACATGGTTAGAGTAAAAATAGCGTATAACTGATTAAATAAAATGTAAAAACTATTTTATTAAACTTTGAAATATACTAGGTACAATAGAAACTAAGTTACTCTCATTTAAAAAACAAAACAAAAAAACAAACAGAACTGACCCTCACTTTTCTTTTAATTTTTAATTTAACTTTCTGCATGCAGTGAAAAACCCTAGTAGTACTTACTTCAAAGTATTTCCTTGCACAACAATAGTTACATATTAACAGATTCCATCCCTTTATATTTTGTCTGCTGTGCTGCCTTTTTTATATATTTTACAACTAAATTTATTGAGTAATGCACTAGTAAAAAAGAATTATTAACAAAGAATGGCCTTTAGCTAAAGCTGGAATTCTTTGCACTGGTGAAATAAGTTACATTAAATGCTGTAAATGAGGCAGGCTTACTTTTCACTATTATTATTTACTTAGGGCTTGGAATGTAATTCCATATACCCTGAAGACAATGGGAGGTTTGCTCTTCTGTTTGATAATGCTAATATTAGAAATTTGATTTCCAATTTAGGATATGGGACGTTATTCACATATCATGATTCAACCTGTTGCTTAATGAATAACATTTTGTCTTTTGTGCTTTACCCTTTCCTGAGCTGCCCAGCTCTGCTCTCCAGAGCAGGTTCAGATGACACAGCTTTGGGCCAGTCTGCATTATGGCAAGATATTAGCATATTTTGGCTGTTCATATAGTCTTCCCTAGGCACCTGCTCTAGGCTGCTGTCACTGGACACAGTGAAGTTTCCATCGGATCCGGTCTGCCCATTCCTATCTTCTCTTGCACCCTCTGCTTTTAAACAAGAGAGAGAGTACCTGGCAATCCGCCTTAGAGCGAGCCCTCCGACATCTCCACAGGGAGATAGTGCCCTTCTGGGGTCCTCATTCCTTGTGCTCACAAGGTGTGGATTGTCCACCTTACACTGAGGCTTGGCCTCCAATTATAATATACATCTATGCTTTTGTAGGGAAGCACTCTTTATTTAGTCCAAGTTTGCCTTAGAACTTGTTCACAAGTTGTCAGACTACGTGCAGTCCAAAACGGTAATAAAGGGAGTCTCCGCTACCAAGAAATTGAGAAGATTTTGAATTTTTTTAGTTTTTCACATCCTCCTCAGAGAGTCACAGTTAAGAGAGAGGCATTTGCAGTGATATAAACACAGTAATTAAATTATTATTGTGGTAACAAACTTTTGGAACAATAGTTTACACTGACTGTTTGCGCAATTTTTAGCATTCTAGCTCTGTTCTCTGTTTTTTATGGAAAGCAATGTTTTCTCACATTGCACAGGCTCGGCAATTAGGATTGATTTTAAGGAGATAATTTGTTAGCTCCTAGCTAGGCCATGACATTTGGTTGTTAGAAACAGAACTCTCTCTACATACTGCTTTTCTGGTCTAAGACACAACTTTGCACCAGTCCTTACAGCACCTAGGTTGCTCTACTTGTTAGACAGTTTGATTTACTAAGTCTCACACTTTCCTAAGGTTTTTTTCCCCCCTTGCCTTGTTTGGGCCTTTATTCTTTTATACTGTGTCAATCATAGCACAGTGCCAAAACCTGACCTGAAGATTAAACAAACAGAGAAACTTCAAAACATGTTCAATCTGACTGTGGAACCTCTCCTATGTGGGACTATCCTGCAGCAAGGAAATTCTCCAAAGTGTGTTCTGTTTTCACTCTCTTCTAGTGCTGAGTGTTAAACATTTATTTTTCTCTTCTCTTTTTTTTTTTTTTCCTTTCCCTGAGCTGACTCTGTTTGATCCATGAGGAGAGCAGATTTCCTGCTTCTGCCTACAACACACTTGAGAACCTTGTTACTAGAGACAGTAAGAATGCTCTTGCACTAAGGAGAAAAAAACCCCAACAGAGTAAAAATACAATTTGTTTTTACATAGTACTTTCATATACAAAACGCAGCGAGCCATAGTATACATACCAAGAGATATCATGGCAAGGCGAGCTCCTCCCACTGTGTTTCCTCAGAGGTCACAGCTCAGAGTTGAGACCTGTGCAGAACCAAAAGCTAAAATTCTGCTGCTGCTTTGTGTGAACCGGCCCTGAGAGCTGGCCCCTCTGAAGTCAGGCCACCTATGACAATGATGTAAAGGATAGTTTGTTTTTTCTCTCTGTTAAGAAGTATCATTGATTTCACACAAAGAAGAGGGGATGTTGGCATTCAAGCTGTGCTCTTTGATTTCAGGATGCAACTCTTTTCATTTTTCAGCATTTTGGGGGCTCTTATGAAGTGCATCCATGATATTTGAATGCTCAAAGATTGCAGCCAACTTCTATTGCACAATGGTGCCTCAGCACGGTTTCATGATTTCTGTGTGTTTACAGAGAGTAAAAGTCATCTTCCAGTTTGAACCACTATATTGTGGATGGAAGGCGGAGTCTCTTTCTTTCCACTTTAGGTGTCTACATCTGAGCTAGTCACCATAAGCTTCCTTTAAAGTCAATGAAAAAAATAGAGGCAGGTCTAGACTGTAGTGTTGATATCTACAGTAGGATGAGGTGAGTCACACTCTAGAAATGATAATATTTCTCACCAACCATAAACGAAATCCGTACAGCATCTCAGTCATAAATACCTGCATTTGGTCAAATAAATCTCACCCACAGTGTCCTGTTTCTATAGTGCATAATGTTCACAAAGAAACAAGTTATAGTTGAGCAAAAGCTTTTTGTTCTTCAGGACTCATGACATCAAGAAGCAAGGAGTGTAAGTCCAGGCAGAGAGACATGCTTCTGGGGCTGTTACTTCTGCTGCCGAAACCTAGTCTGAGCTGTTTCAGCCACCTATATAGCACTGCACTGTGCAGCACCAGCATCCCTTTTGTTGCAGAACATGCATAGAAGTAATGCATCATTTTATGTGTTAAGATTTTATTTTCACTTGTTAAAATTTTTGCCAGAAAGATTAGTTGAACTTTATTTCGGTTGAATTTTCTTGGAAAGTTTCAGCTAACATAACTTCTCCTTTCCCGAGAATGAAATATGAAGCAATTTCTTTATTTTTTCCATATTAGGTATGTTTTTATCTCTGTTTCATTGAAACCTGTTGTACTTCCACGCTGTGGAGAAGTGACTTAAAAATGGGTCCTGGAGATGGGCCTGGGATATCTCTGATCATTCCAACAGAAATGCTGATCCAGCTTGGCTACGTGAAACTCACAGACCTTCACTGTAGAGTATGTGTGTTACAGAGGAGTGCAGCACAAGTACCTTCCCAGCAACTCATTTTTTTAGCTGTCAACAGCTACCACCACTACTGTGATGCTTAATGTTGAAACTAAGAGTAAGAATTATCTCTTGTGCTTACCATACTCTGTGCTTCCGGCAACTAACTCAGTGGAGGAAGGTGGTAACTTGATTAAACGCAGAGGGTGAGAAACACAGATAGTTAAGAACAAAGAAAAGGAAAGATGTGAAGCAACAAGAAAAAAAATCTGAGGAGGCACCAGGACAGAAATAGGGAGATAACAAGTCGAGATTTAACAGAAGGATAGGTAGCTGGATGTACAAACCAGGTCAAAATGGGCAAAAAAGAGAAAAATGAAGGGCAGGTATATGTAATAGGCTGAGGCAGGAGGCAGAAATGCAAGCAGGGGGCCAGGGGCTAAGGAGAAGAGAGACAGGCATCTCAGATTTCTAGCCCACAGAATCTGGGCATGTCTCTGGTCACCTAGCATAAGCGTGACCCTAACATTTTTCTAAGGGACGATTTAGGTCTGTATTAAAACCACATCAATAAATAACATTTATTTAAACTTGGTTATCTGAGGTTAACATTTCAATCTCAAGTTATTTGTGAATATGCTCCGTACATATAAATTTATTCCCTCAGATTTCCTTTTCCTAGTGTGTTACAGGAGAATGCAGCAACCAAACCCCTCGTCAGGACACAGAACAAGAGCAAATGGGTTTTGTCTGTGCACATAAAAGCATTGAAGTGAGACAAATTCCCATACATTAGATGGAAAAGAGGTTTAGAAATGTGAATGGAAACTGAGATTACACTAAAAATGTGAACCTATAGATTATTTTATATGTTAAAAAGAAACAGAGGAGGTACATTAGTTTTATCTTTCATTCTTTTTTTAAAGTTCCAGCGCAGCCCGTCACAAGCTTCACTTGAATATTTCATTCAAGTGAAAGCAAATTCAACTTCACTTCACCCGCCTATGATGTCTTTGAAAACTGTCTCAATCTTTCTATCCTAAGAGTACACTACCAACAGAGCCAAATTCTTAATAATATATTGCGTGACTCCAGACAAAGTATATATATCTTTGATCCAAAAAAATGTATAATGGCTTTGGGTGAGCTTTTTACTGGGAAACAGAAAAAAACATTTGCTTTCTTCTTGTGCAGTTTAATATTGGCCTGAATATTTTCTTGTTTTGATATAGCTTCTTTCTTCTGTTTACTGGAATAAAATCTGAAAAACAAAGCAACCTTCACTTTTCCCTTTCTCTAGCATTCAAATAAAACCACTACAAAGCTCTCCTCTTACCCAGATGAAAGCTTAGCCACCTCCTTTGGCATCTATATTTCCATTTCCTTCTCCCACCGTTAGACACCCCTCTTGCCGCCTTTATACACCTTGCAGCTGAGCTGTAAATGAGCTCCAGATGCAGGAGCTCAGTGACCTGCTCTTTCTAACCTGAAGGCTTCCTAGGAAAAATGGATTAGATTACCTAACTGAGCATCACTGTAGCCTTTGTCTGGAGAGTTTCCTATCACTAGAACAACTGCTACAGAACTACTCTGTTTTTACAAAAATCTGCCTGTAGGAAAACAGTGTATGAGTGGCTTGCATACCACCTTCACGAGTACAGCCTGCAGACACTCCTGAGGGGCTGGAATTATGCAGGGTATATAGTTCAGAAGAGAGAAGACATGATGTATCTGGAACTTTGGCAAAGTCTAGAGAAACTGTTTGCAGTCTGGATCCAGATTGGTCTTTGCGAATTTAAGAGCAGCCACATGATTGCATCCTCTAGCTAACAGAGTTGATGCTGAGCAGTCCACTATAGTATCTGAATAGTGTTTTGAAATTTCTTGCTAGAGAGATGCCAGGAGTATAATTTAGTAGGCCATTCTTCCACTTAAGTTACTATCAAACTTCAGTCAGGTTCTTCTGTGGGATGACACACAGGGACTGCTAAGTGTGTCCAGATTTCAGAGTTAAGAATATCATACCTTTAAATTAGTGCCTTTCCTCTTCAAAGTGCCTCGTGTGGAAATGACCCTACCACCACAAAAGCTGTAGATCAGACTGGCATGGGACCTGGCCTTTGGTGTGCTTCTTCATGGTGCTGAGAGATGGGATGCCTTGGGATGCTCACGAGTAGGGCCGAGACACAGCCTGTTTGAAATGGGGGCTGGGGCTGGGGGGTGGCACTGCGGCAGAGGGCACCTACTGACCACCCACCCACCTGCCTGCCCACCAGGGCCACCTGCTGCCACATCTCTGTGATGGCAGTGGTGTGTCACGGCCACCTGGAAACCCCTGAACCTGCAGTGTCGGCCCATGGAGGGTGCCCAGGAAGTCGTATGCAGGAAGACGTTTATACCCTGACATCTGTGAGGGAAACATCCATTAAGAGGTGGTTGGGAAGGAGGGTCAAAGAGGAGGAAAAAGGTCTTTATTTCAAAAATGTTCAGTATTGGTTTTCCTTTGTTCCCTCTTCCTACTCAATTGTTTGACCTCTTCACTTTTAAAGGGGAATTTATTGCACAAATGTATAATTTAGTCATGATCCTTCTCAAGTTGCCAAGGCAGGAGATAAACACCACAAGTTGTCCATGTTATTCATGGGATAAATCTCAACTAAAATTTCACATCTATCACTGGTATTTGTAAATGAAGTAAATTTATGTTCAGTAGTAAAAATGAAAGCATGTATACTTTGGAATGGAAGGACACAGGCTCTTTCGGAAGGACAGGCAGAGGAGATGAGGAGAGGGTGTCACCCTCAATGTCAGTGACCAGCTGGAGTGCATGGAGCTCTGCCTGGGGATGGATGAGGAGCCAACAGAGTCAGAATTAAAGGGAGGGCAGGGACAGGTGACATTATAGTGGGGGTCTGCTACAGGTCACCCAACTAGGAAGACTGGGTAGACAAGGCCCTCTATGGACAGATGGGAGCAGCCTGACATTCAAAAGCTCTGGTCCTCACAGGGGACTGCAACCACCTCAATATCTGGGAGGGACAACACAGCAGGGCATAAGCAATCCAGGAGGTTCCTGGAGTGTGTTCATGATAACTTCCTTCTCCAAGTGATAGAGGAGCCAGTGATGAGAGGTGCTGTGCTGGACCTTGTTCCCACCAACCAGGAGGGGCTGGAGAGGAATGTGAAGTTCAAGGGCAGCTTTGGCTGCAGTGACCATGAAATGGTGGAGTTCAAGGTCCTTAGGGCAGCCAGGAGGGCTTACAGCAAGCTCACTGCCCTGGGCTTCAGGAGAGCAGACTTTGGCCTCTTCAGGGAGCTGCTTGGTAGAGTACCATGGGATAAATCCCTGGAGGTAAGAGGGGCCCAAGAAGGCTGGTTAATATTTGTGGATCACCTCCTCCAAGCTCAGGAGTGATGCATCCCAACCAAGAGGAAGTCAGGCAAAAATGCCAGGAAGCCTCCATGGATGAACAAGAAGCTCCTGGACAAACTCCATCACAAAAAGGAAGCCTACAGAGGGTGAAAGCAATGACAGGCAACCTGGGAGGAATACAGAGAAATTGCCCAGGCAACCAGGGATCAGGTTAGGAAAGCTAAAGCCCTGCTAGAATTAAATCTGGCCAGGGACATCAAGGGCAACAATGAAAGCTTCTGTAGGTATGTCGGTGATAAAAAGAAGACTAGGAAAAATGTGTGCCCTGTCCAAAAGGCAACAGGAGTCCTGTTACCCAGGACATGGAAAAGGCTGAGGTACTTAATGACTTCTTTGCCTCGATCTTCCCCAGCAAGTGCTCCAGCCACACCACCCAAGTCGCAGAAGGCAAAGGCAGGGACTGGAAGAATGAAGAACGACCCAGTGTAGGAGAAGATCAGGTTCGAGA
>NW_009598954.1:0-7892 GCF_000690535.1 Cariama cristata
GGGGCCACTCCTCCCTCCAGGGCCTTTTCCCGCAGGACTCCTCCGTGCAAATCCCCAAAGGGATCGTATCTGCTCTCCTGAAGTCCACTGTTGTGAGCTTGCTTTTTGCTCTGCTCTGCTCTGCTCTGCTCACTCCTCTCAGGATCTTAAACTCCACCATCTCATGATGACGACAGCCAAGGCTGCCTTCCACCTTCACGTCATCAATGAGCCCTTCCTTGTTGGTGAGCCTGAGGTGCAGCAGGGCACCTCCCCTGCTTGCCTCCTCTATTGCTTGGGTCAGGCAGTAGTCACTGATGCTTTCCAGGGTTGCTTATGCCCTGCTGTGTTGCTCCTGTAGCAGCTCTTTGGGTGGTTGAAGTTCACCATGACGATTGGTGCCTCCAAACATGAGGCTGCTTGCAGTTGTCAGCTCTCAGCTCCATTCAGTTTTTCACATGTGAGCATCTCAGACCATCTGAGACACCCTGGTGTAGCCAAGACATCTATCTACTCCGGGCTAGCAGATAGGACATAGGAACAGTAGAAGACTCAGCACCTACTGGAATGTCATCTGGATGACACAGAGAATGGAGATCAGGGGCCTCTCAGATGTACAGGTAACTGAATTGCTCCTTGGGTCTTTGCTTTAGAGTGAGCTGAATTGTTTGTTAGGTTCCACTGATTGTATTGACTGGGGATGGGATTCAGCTGTGTCTCATGGATATCTGCACAGAATATGGACTGACTTCACATGCCAGAGATGTTCGTGGTCTGCTGAGAACGGCACTTGACTGTGCTCTGCATAAGCGAATATCACCATGTACTCTTACATTAGTCTGCTCTCTCTTTTTTTTTTTTTTTACAGGGAGCCTTCTTAGCGCCCTTCTCCCTGTGATGTGGTAACTTAACATTTAAGGTTGTTTTTTTGCATAGAAAACCAATTATCTGTCACAGTCAGTGGGTTTTTTTGTACTTGAGTGATCTTGTAAAAATTATACATCTTAATGGAGACTTAAGCTCACTGTTTGTACCCCTCTTTCATCTCTTTCTTTGAGTCACTGGGAAGAAACATGACAGCCAAAATGGCAGAAATTCCACCTCTCCTCCCAAAATGGATGGAGCATGTGAGGACAGAGACCTATTACTGAAATTTGTTTTGTTGGTGAAACAGCTGTAGTGGAATTTCGTTTGTCCAGTTTGCTCAGCTGTAGTGGAGTGCTTATAAATGATCCTATGTGGCTGCTTCACACGCTTCCGATGTGAAATACAGGACAAGGGAGTATTGCACCAGGAGACACTGGGGGGGGGGATATGTTTACATGAAGTCTGCTACTTTGCTCTCAATGGCAACTGTATCACAAAATCACTTCAGAAACAGGGCACGTTCCTTCTTACTTGTGGTTAGGGGTTTGGTTTTTTTTTTTCCTGTCTGCTGCTTGTATTGGAGGTTTTTCTCAGAAGCCTGCTGCTTTACTTGATGGAAACATTCTTCTTATTTAAACCTGTAATTTCCTGTAAAGTCAGCTGTTTCATGCTGACAGTGCTCTGCAACATAAATAGACGATTCTTCATTCACTGACTTTTACAGTTCTGGGATTACGTTCAAGAATAGGCGCTGCCTCAATGAGTAAGAGAAAGAATAGATAGGAAAAAACCACGTAAGTGTGACGGCACAAAAAGCACAGCACGCTGGGCAGTGCTAGGGGAGACAGCAGTAACCTGCCTTTGCGTATGGTGCGGGCATATAATTGCAAGCCTGGTGCATGGATGAAGAGATTAGATTTTGTGAGGCAAATATGAAAGAATAGCTGTAAGTATTTGATCTCTAATGTTTGTTACGAGTACCTTTTCCAAAGTGTTGTCTCTATAGTATTGTATTGTATCTGTGGTGTGAGCAGATAACGTTGTTATCCATTAGCAGACACCGTGTCCCTATCAAAGGTTTGTATTCATGCTGTGTTAGTTGGTGGGTTGGTTGGGTAGTTGGTTTTTATAAGCAGCTGTTGAATGCCTCTGGTCACTTGGAGTGACTGTCCATAGCATTAATGAAATCTTGCATGGCCTTTTAAGCAATAGACTGGTTCTGCCTTATATAAACTGGAAACTGGCTTTCTTTACTGAGGTGGTAGTGCTACTGGCATGTTCATTCCATTATGTAAAACCTACAACATTGTAATTTTGCTTAATACCTTTGTCTAACTCCCCAACGGTGTGCCATCCCTGCAGACCTCATCTCTGCATCCCCAGGCTCAACAGCAAGTTGCCGGTAGACTTCAAAGCACCATGTAAAAATAAATGCTTGTTTATTTTTAACATAACCATATTTATTTTCAAATAAATTTTATTTACTAAATACCAGACAGTTTCTTCATTGACAACTTTGTCTAGCTTTCCATATGATTTGCAATTGAGCTAGAGATTAATCTACCTGAATTCTCTTAGCACTACCCTTGTAGGGTAAATATGTTTTTGCACTGCAGGGGTAAAGTCTGTATCCTCTACAGATTTCCTTTTAGCATCACGTATACTGCAGGCATTATCATTAGCTGTTCATTTTCACTATTGTGACTAGCAGCAAGGTCATTGTCTCACTTGATGTCAGGCTCTAGTACTGAATGAAGGAAAAGAACCATTCTCCAGGGTCTATCTTGACACGTGGAATGAATGTGCCATTAGTTCTAAGCCTTAACAAAAGCTTGAGAAGAGGTTTGATGCAAGAAAAAACAGATGAGATAAAATTACTTGTAAGAAAATAAAGACGTTCACATTCAGTTCTGTATTCTCAAATTTGAAATAAATAAAGGAAGATTCCTGAAAGCGGTGAACTTTGGTTGAATCGCTATGCAGTGAGCTGGATGAGAACTTCCCATTCATAATACTCACGGTTTCAGTACAGGTGCATTTGCCAAGAAATATGAAAGTTATATTCTACGTCTGTGACTGTTAGCAGAGCCTTAAACTGTGAGATAGATATATTAATATATTTTATATATAATACAAAATTCATAAAGTGGACAAAATCTTACTTACTTTTTTGTCCCTAGGAACATAGGGACAGATCTTCCCATACGAGAATAATTTGATTTTCTGCTGGATAAAGACCTGAAGGCAAAGGCAGTTGCTCTTTTCTTACCATCATCCATCATATGCAAAATTAATCTCTTCTTCCCCCTTCCTTTCCATATGGCAGTGTATCACAGACTGAATGTTGTCATTTTATGCGTGCTGGGAAGAATCGGTGCACACCTATCTAATAGCTATCGTTCAGAGTTATTGAAGTCCCTTTTATGGTCTGACCTGTTCCAGGACTTACCACTCTTATCACAGTACATGTGGAGGTTACTCTGCAGCCAAGAAGACTTCTGACAGAGGAGATGAAGTAATATAACAGGCATAAAGCTGATGGGACTCCACAGGTGTTACTGGCTCTTGTATCTGGACTGTGGCTGTAACCTTTTCAGCTTTGTTAAGGTTTGCATACCTGCAGTCCTACAGTATACATCAAAAATTCTGCAATGGGCTTTGAAAACCCAAAGCCAACGGAACTGAACATGTATGAGAAGAAGGTTAGATAAGCAAGCTACTCTGTTTTTCTGAACTTGTTTATTTGTTAAGAAAGATGCATCAGTGGCTGCTGAGCACCTATGTGGGTTAGAAACATTTCCAAATAATTGTTATTGGAGGTGGAAACCTGTAAATACTTAATAGTAATAACCAGATGGGCTAATTCTGCAGCTTCTGCTGTGGTGTTTCATTTTGGAACATTCATTAGATACCCCAATTTCATATTAGCACCTGTATACAATATTCTTCTCTTACACATTTTTCTGTTTTTATATAACTTTTTGCTATCCACAATCCTTTGGAACGTTCTGCTTATGGCAATCACCAGGACAGTTGTTCTCTGGAGTATGTCCCTTGTGTCTTTTGACATCAAACACTCATCTGGGGTCTATCTGAAAGTTTCCCATTCCCTGTAAATGCTCTTTATTGTGAAGTTAACTAACCAAATGTCAGTCCACAAATGAACTTTCACCTGAGCTTGTTAGTCCATAAAATCTAAAAGAGCTATACCTATTCATATAGAAAATCAGCTTTAGAAAACTTATGTAAAAATTACATAAGAATTGTAAAAGCTTTATCCAAGCACTTCCTGTTAGGTAATTCAGCATAGCATCTTTGCCAAACCTAGAATATGCCATACTCCCATATTGTTATAAGTTAATATTTTTTCATTTTCTTTCCCTGTGGGATGGATTTCAATCCTTGTTTCAACTTTCTGCATAGGTATGTTCCTATGCATTTGCAGGTTAAATTTGACTAAATTAAGAGGCTTTTATCCATTATTGAGAAGTTTCCAGACCTACAGGAAAACAATAGGACTGCCAACCTGAGTGCCTGCTCCTAATTTTGTTGCAAAATCAGCCATAGTAGCTTATATTACTTTAAGCAATGAAACTGTTGAAGGCAGAATAAAAAATCCATTTTTGTGGCTGTGTTGTGTGGGGAGAAGGAGGTATGTCTAATACCTGTAACTGTTATGGCTATTTCCACACAGATCACATGACTATGCTTTTTCGCTTTTCCAATGCTAAAGCTCTTTGAGTGAGTAGTAAGACAATTATTACAGATGGCCAAAGCTGTCTCTGGTCTCGTTTTCTTTCATCTGCCAGTGAATCCATTTAAGCAGCTATTGTATGGAATAAAACAACCTGTTTTGAAATTGCAACTTTAACAATACATGCTCCATGAAGCAACAAAACCAGTAGTAGCTACTTTATGTAATAACTTCTCCCTACAGCAGCATGAATGAAATGTAAATAAGATTGCATTGTTTCTGGAATCTGTATTAATGTGTTTCCTGCTTTTGCCTCTCTCATTTTGCTCCTCTTAGCCTGTCCACCTGGTTTCTTTAAAGTATCTGTGGGAGATGACCCCTGCCATCTATGCCCTGCCCACAGCCATGCTCCACTGCCAGGTTCCAGTGAATGCGTGTGTCAGAACCACTACTATCGATCTGCTTCAGACAATTCTGATGCTCCCTGCACTGGTAAGTATTTGGATGGAGTGTTTGAAAGCAAGAAGGGCAGTTGATGAGAGAGAATGTGCCTGAATGATATGTGGAAGTTGCAATTCTCCTCTTCTCATGACCTCTGAAATAACCCAGAACTTCCCTTTGCTCCTTCAGTTGACTGCAGGGTATATCCACTCACTGAACGTAGACGAGAAGGCAGAATTGTTCCCACATTGTTTTTACAATGTTGATACATTGGTGAAACTGTGTTTTAAGAATACTGGGGTGTTGCAGTACTAGATGTTCAGAAATTTTAAAAATGTCAAATTTTAGATGACTCGTGCAACCTTAAATCCATTGCAAGTATGCATAAGATACAATTTTTAATGAGACAATAACATACTAATTTCTCATGAAACGCTAAACTCATTTCATACACAGGGTAAACATTGTTCGTTGAAGGAGTTAACAAATATTTTCTTCCCTTTATGATTGAAAGTGTGAAGACCATATTTACTGCACAGAATTCAAATTCTGCAGATTTTATTTATGGGAAAATAATTAATTTTTTCATTGACTTCTCTGTGGTTCTTGTCAGTGATGACTTTTCATAGTCATTGATTATGAATATTAATAGGTCAAGAAAGAATAATTAGATGCAGAAAACAAAATAAGGTTAGTGATTAGCACTCAAAAATATAGTTTAAATAATATATCAAATATCACCCTTGAACTCTGTGGAAATGACAGGGGAAAAAAAATTAACTTCCTAAAGCATCTGGCAAACACTTTATGGCTCTGAAGTTAAACACTTAGAAATTAGAAAATGTGATTGTGGGGTTTTTTCTGTAATCCCTTGCTTCCTATACTGCACAGAATCTGTCTTCAGCAACATCAAGCAATCTTTGCTTCACAGGGATTACTTTTCCTGAGCAGTTGTCTATCCTTTGCATTGACTGTGATAAGGATCCTCAGGGAAAACTGGTATGTGACGGTGGAATTAAATACTATACCACAATGCAAATGCTGAGTGGCCCGGTTAAGATCACAAAAGAAAATTTAATTCTGACATTTCCTGATGTACAAATGCTTCATCTGTCAGTAATACATTTTTTAAACAGTCTTCTGGTGGTGAGGCAGTGGCAGAGGTTGCCCAGAGAAGCTGTGGCTGCCTCATCTCTGGGAGTGTTCAAGGCCAGGTTGGATGGGGCTTTGAGCAACCTGGTCTGGTGGAAGGTGTCCCTGCCCACGGCAGGGGGGTTAGAACTGGGTGGGCTTTAAGGTCCCTGCCAACCAAACCATTGTATGATTCTACGATTCTGTGTGCAATTTTCCAGCGTAATTCATTTTTTTAGCAACACCGGAAATGTGAGTCCCCAGGGAATATAACTATTGAAAATACTCAAATGTTCCAGCAATGAACTAGATTGCAGCCAGAGAGATTCCCCACAAAGACCTCATCCTCCACCTGTACTAATAGAGGGTGTCATCCTTTATATTGATCAGTGTTAGACAGAGAAAAGGCTTTGCCTGTAGTTTTCATCGATATTTCTTGACTACAGAGTAATGGTGAGAATGAGGATTCTTGGATTTCATTACAGCGTTCGGAGGGAAATGTTCTGTAAATCATGTTTCCCTTGTCCCTCCCTGTTACTGATCTCAGCCTCTCCATCCCTGCCCTTCCAGTCTTGCTTTGTGTCTATGCCCAGGTTTAGCAGTGCAACACTGCTACTTATTTTTACCTGTCTGAGCTTTCCCTTTCCAGCTCCAGTGTCTTGTCCCATTCTCATCCCCATACCATCTTCTCACTCTCTGCATTTTCCTTCTTCTCTTCACTGTCTCTGTGCCAGCAGCCAAAGTGTTGGATGCACAGAATGGGCACTTTTTTAGCCATCAGAGTTTACTCCCGATGCCATTCAGGAATCTGGCTGACAGCAGGAAGAACTGGTGTTCAGTTTCTGCGATAGATGGAACAGGCTAGCTGAAGTCTGAGAGAGTTCAGAGATATTAGGTGCCAAAGGAGAGAATTAGAGGTCTCAGTAGAGACAAATCTTTACTAAGCTTGTGCAGAATTCAAAATTTCAAAGATTTGGAATTCCCCTAAACACTGATTGTTCTTTCAGGGAAAAGTAAAAGTCAGACCCTTGAAACAAAGACCCTTCTTATTAATTTTGTTTCTCTAAAACGTGATAGTACAGTTGCTCCTTCATGTATGTAAGTGTATGTTTGATGTAGCAAAGAATATGTTTTCCTTAGCCTTGTTCAGAGAAACAAGTAGAGAAGAGTAAGAATGAGAAGAAAAAGCAGCTTGTTCTTCTGTTATTTTCCCCCTGCTTTGTCTTTTCCCCTTCCCCACCTGTCTCCCATTCTTTCATGGGATTTTGATCTTCCATTCTGTCTTCTAGGCATCCCCTCTGCTCCTCGTGACCTTAGCTATGAAATTGTTGGCTCCAACGTGCTCCTGACCTGGCGTCTCCCCAAGGACCTGGGTGGCCGCAAGGATGTTTTCTTCAATGTCATCTGCAAAGTCTGCCCAGCAGGTTCCTCAGGGCCATGTGTGCGCTGTGGGGACAGCGTACAATTTGAACCACGCCAAGTGGGCCTGACAGAAAGTCGCGTGCAAGTCTCCAACCTCTTGGCACGTGTGCAGTACACCTTTGAGATCCAGGCTGTCAACTTGGTGACTGAATTGAGTTCAGAAGCACCCCACTATGCCACCATCAATGTTAGCACCAGCCAGTCAGGTGAGGAGACCCCTGCATCTGAGTCGCAAAATTTCCACTTCTGTCTCTCATTTGACTTACTTTTATCTTCCTGGAGCTTTGTGTTATTACTTGTGTGTTGTGCCCTTTTTTATCTTGCCCTCCTAGTTCTGTGATTTCACTTCTGCCCTTCT